>NC_056725.1:245759819-245939819 GCF_019279795.1 Protopterus annectens | reverse complement strand
CTGATATGCCTGTGTGTTTCTGACTCTTCCAGGCCTCAGATACTCTCATGTATATATTTGAACAGTCTCAGGGAAAGGTACATATAACTGGGATACACCTGTCATATAGTTCAGACATTTTGCAGTTCAGACTTTGGGTGATTCAAAGCATTTCTATTACTACACCTTTTCTGACATGCAAGCAGTGTCTACTCTCACTTATTGACATTTGTTATTAAGTGAGATTCAACACTTTTCTGCCTACTGTTAGTACATTTCACAGGGAGTCAAAGGGGCACAGCTAACATCTGTTTACAAATCAGGGTCATCACTGTAAAGCAGTCACTGTTGGGAGGTCTGGCCTGTGACCTATGCAAATATGCCAGTGTTTATCCTGCCCTGATACTGTGTGGGGTTTGTAAGCCGCTACTGTAACCTTATTCCCTACTAGCATGGCTAATTCTCTTTCCACAGTCATGTCATGCAATTCAACAACACCTGCTGGTTAAGGTCCACAGAACAGGATTTGTGTTACGCCATTCCTATTTTCCATTTACATTCACTCATGGTAATGCATGATGAATTGCTTTCAGCACTAAGATATTGTATATCTGCTGTGGTGTAATGGTACTTCATGCAGACTGGTGAGTCCAAGGTCCCGGGTTGAAGACTGACAAGGTTTTTTTATTTTGCTGCTGAGCAGTACAAGGGCCTTGTCATACAGAGTGACTAAGGCACTTTTAAGCAGTTGTAAGCGTGTTTGCGGGTTTGCACGATGCTTAGCGATGCTTAGCTAAGCGCACACAAGCTCACAGTCACACCCCCCCACTAACTACTGCTTAAAAGTGCTTACGCCCGCTAACCCCTGCGCTAATTTATTTTAAAGAAAAGAAAATGGGGAGATAGGAAAGTGATGAAAAAAGGGGCACAGAGAGGGAAAGACAGTAGGAAAACAAGCTCAGTATGTGTAGGAAGGGTGTAGGGAAGGCCCATAGCTGCCCATTTCTTTAACAGCAACAGCTGTGCATATGTTGAAAATTTGGAGTGAGTTTTGAGACCTTCCACCCCTTAGAGAGGGGTGAGGACAACATAGTTTGTTGCACTGCCAATTAGAATTATCGGTGTACATGTCCTATGGACATGTGTGCAAAATGGGAAGCTATGTATGGGACGTAATTTTTTTTCGGGTACAGATTGCCCTTTTTTTTTTTTCAGGTGAGAGTGGTAAGTGAGGTAGGGGAAGAAGGTATATTTGGGGAGGTAGGTTGGGGAGGTAAACAGACAAGAAAAACAAGATGCATACAGGGGCAGAATTTGACACATGGGGTGGGTGAACACAATTGACGGGGAATGTTGTTTGGAAATCACAAGCCCATGAGCCCACAAATGGTAACAGTGGAACTGAGATCCCCACCCATGGGCAGTCACCACTGCACCTTCACAGCCCCGGGGGTGGTTGTGCTTGGGGCTAAGTAGGATGGGCAGGCTCACCCATGAGATTCGCCACTCTCGCCTCAAGCTGGCGTAGGGGATCACCGACTGAATGCTGGATCTCCCTATGCACCACAACCCGAACCCTTCTAAGGGTGACAGGTGGCCCTTCTCTGCCCACACTTGCATGGGGGGATGAGCCCCACCCCCTGCAGCACTTCCACCCAAAGGTGGCACAGGACCAATGGAGGAGGGGAGCACGGGCTGGGCACTGGACCTGCTGGTGCCAGGTGTAATCACTAGCTGAGGAGGGACAGGTGGGTCCACTGGGACCAGCCTTCCCATACATTCTGTGTTTAGGTGTGTTTAATTACAACATAGACAACAGCATTCCAATTTAGTTGTAACAGCATGCAGTAATATTCCCATTAACCCAACACACCAGGGTTCCAACAGTTTAACAGCAAGCATAACACATTTATATATTGAATGACAGTGGACATTACAACAGCATGCAGGGATGATTGGTGGCAACAGGCCACCAAGATTGGGGTGTTTGAACAGGGCACATTCATCAAAGTTCATGCAGATATTTATAGAACAATAGGACATATGTCCCAACAAATGTTGTCAGATTAGACATACCCATTGAGGTGTGGAATTGCATTGTTTATGCACATACAGTATGGTGTAAAAAGATACCTCCATTAACATCTTATAAGTACTTTTAGTCTACACTACATTGCTATTGACTGCAGGTGTATATCCCCTACATGTATTATTACACTTGGCAACATGCATTAGGTTGTGTAATGGGTTTGGCTAGTTCATTATATACCTGACCTATATCTGACATACTAACTGTCCAGGATGCAGATGTTACTACTACATACTTATATATTTTATGTATATTTATATATCTACATATCTGGATGTGTTCACGTGACATTTTCTGTTACATTTCTACAGAAACCTACATTTCATATAGCATACTCACATTTCTGGGGTACACATTAACAAGCTACTCATGTGCCAGATTTACCTATGCATGCCAGCCAATTACCAACTGTTGAGGACTGTATGTATGCTTCACAACTACTGGCACTTACTTCATCCACTTTATATGGGACTGCCCAACTGTGGGTTGACAGCACTTAATACAACAGTACTATTTATAAAATGCAAGGGTACAACAACATTTCAAAGTAAGTGACACAGACACACTCCAAGTATTATACCTTTATTAATTACATTACACACTTTACTACAGGCTCTCTCTCATGTATTTGATATTACAGTGCATACTGAAGACTTATTCAAGATGTATTATACCTTTATTAATAGGTTACAACACTCTTTTTCAGGCTCACTCACTTATGTAGTATGACAGTACATGCAGATATGTTATTCAGGACTTATTTTACTTTTATTAATGGGTTACTACACTCTTTTTCTGGCTCTCTGATGTATTTTATATAACAGTACATGCAGATAAATTATTCAGGGCATTTTATGGCTTTATTATTGGGCTACAACACTTTTTTCAGGCTCTCTCAGCTATTTTATATAACAGTACATGCAGAATAATTACTATCTGCATAGGCTTGCTGATTCGCAGCACGAACACCTGCAGCTGTGAAGTAAATGAAGGGATATTGAGACATACCTAAACATTATATAGACTAAATTAGCATGTCTAACATATTTCATTCCATAGCTACCTACTCAGTATTGGGGCATCTTGCATGTCATGGGCCTCCTGGATTCATTGGTTCAGTAGGTCCTGCTTCCATCTCTTCAGGTCTGCATGGTGGTAATGGACCTGCTCACCAGTCCGAGGGACGCCTTTGGCACTGGTGAGATCATGAGCTAACCGGTTCCAAGCCTCTGCTTTGTACTCCATCCCTTGGAACTGGCCCTGCAGGAGTCTTGACTCATGATAGTGGACAAGGAGCCAAACCATGTATTTTGACTCCTCGATGCCCCAGGGTTGCACTCGAAAGTGACTACCCTCTCCAGCACCAGACATTCTGACTGCAAATGGGAGCTACAATCAGTTTTGGTGATTATTCCCACCTATGAAGCTTAAATATGCCGCATTTCCCACACTTTTTGTCATTGGCCATGTTTGAAATTTCTCGGCTGACTGCAGACATGCTTAGCAATGGTTAATCTTCCATTTATAGGTATATGTATGTTAACACTGCATATTTATCGTAAGCTGTCATGGATTAGTGGTTCAGTACTTTGATTATGGTGCACAGTGTCCCGGGTTTGAAATTTGTCATTGCTTTTTATTTTACTACTGTCCAGATAGGCTAGGAGGTGTGGCTGTGTTTAGGCAACTGCTTTACATTGCCCCATGTTGCCCTATGGTGCACTGGTTAGCGCAGTGCGCAGCTCCCTGCAAACCTATTGCACTAGGTAAAGAGCTGCTTAGCTATGGGCAACTATATTGAGCTGGGTAAAGCAATGCTTAGCTATGGGCAACTATATTGCCCTGGGTAAAGGCTATGGGCAATTATATTGCGCTAGGTAAAGCGCTGCTTAGCTACGGGCAATTATATGTCAGGATACTTCTTATATTTATATATATGCATTTTGTTCACTGATACATAGGCCATTTCAATGCATTTTAGTAAAATTATATTCATATATGTCAGGAATTATTTCATATACTAATTTAAACATAAAATAGAAAGAAGAGTGGTGGGACCTGAACCATGAATGCCTCTTCTTTGTGCAAAGGCTCTACCACTACACTATTGCGATTTGGCTTAATTTGCATAAACATTTCTTATTATGCTCTTCGATGTCAGGATTGCTAACTGTGGCTAAGCAATGGGCACACCCACGCAAATATGGGCAGCTATATCGGGAATGATAAAAAAAATAAAACTTTTACATTTTATAACTGTACTGGGGGTTTACAGTGTGAGGGAGTGTAGTGTTCGGTATGTAGACATTTGAGCAGACTCGCTCATGTGTGTTGACATTTCACATTCAGACACTTGCAGGGGCATGGACCTTTGCACTGCTCAGCAGTCAGACATGCCCCCTTCCTTCCTGCATGGTCCATGTTAGACTTGGAGTAGAGTCAGCGTGCCCTCATGAATATGCATGGCACACTGACATCATACCGTTCAACTACAGTTCCCGAGTAAGACTTATTTACTCTTACACGGAGGGTTCTTGAATCCTTGGGATAATCTTCCACATAGGTGTTTTTACTAACTTGCCACAGAGGAAGTGCTTGTCAGACATGTTCATTATTAATTATAAAGACACATTAAAGAGTAAGTGGTTAACTATGTATGTGTGTAACCTGAAATCTACCATGTATGTGTTTAACCTGATAATCTTCTTGTTTACAAATGCATGTGTATATGACTATCACTGAAGTATAGATAAGCAACTGTCAGTATACACTCAGTCACACATATAATTCATATGATATCCACAGTTATACATAGCTATTTCATATAAGTATCTTCATATTTATTGTTCTTTAGTTTTTGAAATTGAGTGGGGCAGCATTAATAGAACTTTAATTGTTGCTAGATTAGAACTGTGGCTCACCTGATTGTGGCCATAAACTTACACCAGTTGCCACAGGGAAGACTGTGCAACAAGTGTATTTTTTGCAGTCATTACTGTCAATAGTGCTTATTGCAAATGAGGACTTATTGGTCACATATGCTCATTCATTACAGATACACATTAAAGTGATGAGTGGTTAACCATGTATGTGCGTGGCATGAAAGTTCAGAAAATAAATGTTTTATTGTAGAACCATAATTGTACAGATACCCACAGCTAGACATATAACATATATGATATAATGTGTCACCTGCTATACATAGTTATTTTTATGGGTAATTATTTTTATATTGTTAATTTTTATATAAATTATAATGGAGCAGCATTAATAAAACTTGAAGTTTGCTGGATTAGAACCCTGACTCACCTATATTGTGACCCTTAACTTACACCTGATGCTACCAGCAGAACTAATTATCAGATGTATTTTTCACAGTCATTACTGTATATGTATGTTGACTGCCACACAACACCAATTAATGTGTTTGCAAAATGGAAAACCACACATTACAATGTATATTTTTAGAAATTGACAAGTCAGCAGGTGTTATGGGACCATGCTGACTACCACACCATGCCACTTAGCATGTTTGCATGATGGAAAGCAAAAGATGTAACAATGTATCTTTTTTTTAAATTGGCAAAGTCTGGTTATTTTCTGCAGGTGCTGTGGAAGTGTGCTGACCACCTTGCAATGCTGCTTAGCATGCCTGCATGATGGAAGGCAAAAGATGTAACTATATATCTTTTCTGAAACTGGCAATGTCTGTTTGTTGTCTGAGGTATTACACCATGTTTGCACAGAGGCAGACAATGAGACAGACAAAGTACATGTATTATTCTTGTAAAAAATTGTTTATTATGTTTCATCATTAAAACATAAATGTGCGACTTGAACCATGATCAGCATACCCTATGTGCCATGTGCTTCATTGTGTTCAGCAGGTATGTTATACACACACACACACACACACACACACACACACACACACACACACACACACACACACACACACACACACATATACACCGAATTCACAACTGTAATTTATGCTGTCCTTATCATTGAAGCAACTTCCATTAGTTTTAATTTATTTATCCATTTATATGTATTTCTGCTAAGCCACATACTACACAAATATTAATATTAAAAAACATAAAAACATTAAAAAATACATTTTGACACACCTTACAAATTTTTACACAACTCTGGATTTGGACTATCATACTAATGAACCTACAAAATACAATAGGGGTGTCTTATCTCTCTTTGCCAGTGAAACAACCTTGCAGCATGAAAACAAATCATTGTGCATCCAACCAAATCCCATTTCCTCCACAGTACTAACAAGACATATAGACTTGCACACTCTCAGTTATTTGTACATGTGTTGCTTACATATTTATTGTAATGAGTGATTACACAACCATTTATGAGCATTGTTTGAACCTATTTAGCTCTTTTTTCTCTTTGTATTATGTTCATTATTTTCTTATCTGTGCTGTGCTCTCAGGCATGTGGTCTTTAGGTCATTTTGTATCATTGACTTCTAAATATACTATAAAATTTCATGCTGTGAAAAACAGTTTTCAGAAGATGCAGGAGAGTTTGACTTTTAGTGAATAAAAATGAGAAATGTGTAATGTTCACTTCCATTTAAAAGTTTGCTTCACTACACTATGAAAGTGTATCCTGGGTGACCCACCCAATGCAGGTAAGTTAGTTTGAACTGCTGTTGGGTCTTCCTTATCCCTTCCATTAATCATTCACAATAGCAATCCATTCACAATAGCAAATAACACTGGAATAGTGACTACATTATGTTTACACTTGATATGTGAAGTCAACAGTTTGAGATTCAGCAATTCTAATGAATTAACATCTCATTTGCATATTCAGCATGCTCAGAGGCCTGAATCTGCACTATAAAAAGGTAATTGTGTATTCAGGGAACTTGAAGGTAAGGATACTTATGTATTTGGAAAACATAGAAGACTGACATTCCTTTTGATTTATCTGCCGAAAAGACATCTGATCTTGTTAAGGTATGATTGTATTTTCAAGTATGTTTTAGATTTGTTAACATGTTACTAAGAAATGTTTTACACACACACACACACACACACACACACACACACACACACACACACACATATATATATATATATATATATATATATATATATATATATATATAGATATATATATACATACATTCTAAAACAGTACGTGAGTAGGTCATTAAAAAAAACAATCAGTAAAAATAAAATGGAAACTCCAGCACAGCTAGAACCTCCACTGAATGACCTCTCATACCTCTTGTATCAGAGACACATGGGATATATGCAAATGACCCTTATGAACATTAAGTGTTTCAGCTAACTGACAAGTCTTAATGGCCATGACATGTTTCATCATCATCATCATCTGAATTTCTTCCCGGCCTGAAAATGAAAAACAGGCTCTGAATAACCTACTGACTTTCGAAACAAAACAAATGATAAATAAATAAATAAATAAATAAATAAATCATTTTAATAGACAATTCATCCCAATGAACCCAAACCCCACTAACAGTAACTATACATATTTCAGCCTTGTTATGACCTCATGAACACAAACAGAGCATTTGACTAAGCATAAGAAACACAGGGCTGTTAGATCCAGCTGATGTCCATTATCATTAGGGTCACTGCAAAAATATCCCAAACAACAAACTAAAACAATAAGTGAGAGGGTCACTGAAAAACCAATCAGTACAAACAAAATGAAAACTCCAGCACAGCTAGAACCACCACTGAGTGACCTCTCAAATCTCTTGTATCAGATGCACATGGGATATATGCAAATGACCCTTATGAACATCAGGTGTTTCAGCTAATTGGCGATTTTGAATGCCTAAGACTTGTTTCATTGTTTTAGCTGAAACACCTGATGTTCATAAGGGTCATTTGCATATATCCCATGTGCCTCTGATACAAGAGGTTTGGAAGGTCACTCAGTGGAGGTTCTAGATGTGCTGGAGTTTTCATTTTGTTTTTACTGATTGTTTTTTCAGTGACCTTCTCACTTATTGTTTTAGTTTGTTGTTTGGCATATTTTTGCAGTGACCCTAATGATAATGGAAATCAGCTGGGTATAACAACCCTGTGCTTCTTATACTAAACTAACCACTGTGCTTGTGAGGTTATAATAAGGCCAAAATATGCATATCTGCAGCTAGTGTAGTTTGGCTTTATTGGCCTGAATTGCCCATTAAAATGATGAAACAAGTCAATTGCTGAAAGCACCTGATGTTCATAAGGGTCATTTGCATATATCCCATGTGCCTCTGATACAAGAGGTTTGATAGAGCACTTAATGAAGGTTCTAGCTGTGCTGTAGTTCTCATTTTGTTTATGTATATATATATATATATATACATTAGAAAATGGAAGTTTTATCTGCATGCACTTCCTATAGTTCACTGTTGGCATAGGCATTTTTAGCAAACATTTACTTTCTCGGATAGACAGCTTTCATCACAAGTGTTATTGTTAAAACAAGTTATCTTTCAATCTTCTATGTTATTTCAGGGAAATGTACTATATTGTCAATGACACAGGGGTGTTATGCATCTAAGATGGTCCATAGATACCTCCAGGGGAGTGCTGGGCCAGTGAGAGGTGACTGGCGATCATATAAAGTTGACATTTCTTTTTTAAATATGTACACATTTTGTGTGAATTGTGTTGAAAGCATATATAGCAATTGAATTACATGGTATTCCTTTGTTTGTTCAAACTTTTCATGTGCCTGTTGTTTTGGAGGTGGGGGAGGCAAATACCAAGTATCACGTGGGTGTTGCCACAACAAAAGTTGTGTTTCAAGAGGTTTGATCTTGAAACTCTGTAGTCATCCTGCTATTTCCGTGGGAACAATAGATTACTAAAGTGGTGTTCTTGTTTTGGATGGTTTGTGTGTGAGTGTAATATGGTACAACCATGTAACCTACAATTTTAATAACTGAAATGTATGTTTCCAGAGCTTAATACTGAAAAATCTATATGTGTGTATGGACAGGAATTTAATTACATGATATTTGTGTTGTATACTTCTCTGATTTATATCACATAGGATTATGGCACTCAAATGTAGAAATCCACATAACCCCCCTTTCAGTTATTCTGAAAATGACATAATAGTGCAGGCGTTCAGGCACCATGGCACTTTTCTGCTTGAGAGAAGATGTGGTGATATGGCTGCCAGTATGCAAATTTGGAACCAGACAGTCAGTAATGTGAATGCCGTAGGGGCTTTCACCAGGACTTATGATCAGATGTATCATAGGGTCACTGATATGATTTCATCAGCCAAGAGCAGCCAGGAGAGCAGCTGCGTTTGCCCATGAACAGCTGGTTATGGGGGGGGGGCTGCTCCATAACCACCAGTGACACCAAATGAAGAGCTCCTGTCCACTGTCAGAAATCCAGAGAGCTCATTGGAAACTGAACACCAACATGTGATTGATGTCAGTGCTGATGTTTCTGGGAGGACAAGTATGTGTCAGGAAGAGCTTCCAGGTAAGCTTATATATATCAAATTTTGAGATTTGCTTGTAGAGTAAAATATAGAAAAACTTTATCAGACAAGTTTCAGTTAAAAGTACTGCTAATGGATATACAGGCACATATTGTGTATTCATTGTCTCCTGTGTTATTGCAGTTGTGATGACTGCATCCTTACCTTGCTTCATATCTTCCATGCCATCATCCCTACCAAATGTGGAGTCATCTGTACATAGTAAGCCAAACATTTTTCTTCGATTATTGATGAACATTTTGTCAGATATTTGCATTTATCTGTATGTATGTGTGAAGTGGGTTGAAGGAGTGTCTGTGTTGCTGTACCATCTGTGATAATGGGACCAGTGTTAGTTTGTTATCATATAAATTGTTTTAAATATTTAGTGTAGGTGTTAATTTTATTCCTGCATTTGGTGCTTATTAGTGGAAGGGTAGAACGCTTATGACCTGATGTCAGAGTATCTGCAGACTCTGATGATGATGGTGGCCAAACAGAGACACAGTCAGGGGGTGCAGAGTTTGAATCTGAGACTGAGGTTGACATTCAGCCATCCTCTGTATTTCCCTTAGACACATTCAGTAGGCCATACCTATTCCACTGATCCCTCAGATATTGGACAGGTGGAGGGTGGCACATGATTAGGGTAGTGTGGTGTTGACTCTGGCTGTAGTCAAATTGTGGGTGAGGTGCCATGCAGAAGGGTTATTAGGGCTGCTCGGAGGAGGCCTGCTGTCCACCCTCCACCTGATCCTGGTGTGTCTTTAAATGCCATTCAACATATGTTTAGGGCCATCATGGAGGCACAGGAACATTCAACTAGGGCCTCCGAGGACATGCTTAAGGTTGTAGATGTGACACAGGCAGATGTGCATGAATGTCCCCCCCATGTAGCCAATTAAATGGATTGGCTGAGTGGCACAATGGAATGGACAGTGTCTGTGACTGAACGTCTGCTGGGAGGGGGACAGCATCCATGTGGATGTAAGTTAGTATGATCATCGAATGTTAGCCAATGTGGATGTGCCCAATCATGCTTTTATAGTGGCACTACTTCCACTTCTCCATCAGTGATTAAGGTGTCCACATCCAGAAGTGGTAGGCCATGGGTTTATGGTCCTGGACAAATGCATGAAGAAAGCTCACCCAGCAGAGATGCATCATGTTTAGGGAGCAGCAGCACATCTTACCATGGGCATGGAAGTGCCAGTGCAAATCCTGGCACTGCCATTTCTCAAGTTCAAGGGTGATGACAATGAACTATTAGCTCTACCATGGACAGCTCACACTTGTCTGACATATGAGGGCACAGTGCTAGTACAAAGCTTGGCTGCATTCTTAGAGACACTCACACATAGATTTCACCTTGAGCACCCATACGGACACAAACACATAACAGTTATATGGGTCATTTGTGAGACTTAAAGCTCATTCTGTCTCAGTGACCATTTGATACTTTATCCAAAATTTGCCCTGCTTGTTTATCCTTACTCACACACACACCCACTATCTTTTGTGTTAGTCTAGGCCTCCTGCCCCCCCCCCCCCACCACCACTAAACAACACACTGTGAATATGATGATAACTGTGCCATATTGTTGATTTTCTCTCTTTTGGATTCAGGGATACATAAGTTTTTTGGTTGATGCCCATAGTGCATAGCTGACTGAGTGCTTAGTATAGATATGTGTTTGTGATGTTCTTTTAAAAACTGTACTGCTTTCTTACAAGTTTTTGTAATGTGTGTATCCTTGATGCATGAGGCCTATTAGTTTATAGAAAATACATCTATTGGCATGTCAGTGCTGTCACATACTGATGTTATCTCCCACCATCTGCTTAGTCACATTAGCAAGTAATAGTATGCAAGGATATGCCATTCATTGGTGTTCTTAACCATTTATTTTCCTGTTCCAGGTTCAACACTTACCTTGATAGTCCTACAGTTAGAAGTGCTTTAATACAAGGCTGACTATGTGTGCTGCTAGCAGTACGCAGCCATTACATGGTTAAGTAAAGGTCATACCTCTCAACCTCTCACATCAAGAAATCTGAACAAAGCCATGAATAAAAGTGGGACAAAGGCCCAAAAATAGGGACAATTTTTAAATATTGCTCTTACAAACTTAAAAAAAGTTGAAAGAATAACAAGTTTTTCAATAGCATAAATTTTCTGAAATGTATGAAGTCAGAAACCCAAACGTCTGTCATTGTTTTCTAACTTCAATCTTTAATGATTTGCCACTAATTTGCCAGAAAACCACAATTTTATGAAAAATGGACCAAACATATTAGGCAAAAATCTGGACAGTCTGCGAAAATCTGGACAGTTGAAAAGTATGGCAAAGGTTATGAGCATTGCTCAACATCAATTTTACTGTATGTATGTGCATAGGATGAAAGTTTTACCCCTTAGGTGGTGAGCATGTGTGCTATCTGTTGCCTCTTGGCAAGAGCCAGGGCATATTGTGTATGGCTTCATCTATCTGTACCCACAGTGACTGGAGTTTCCACGTCTGACTCCTCACCTGTGTGATGCTGTGCTGACCTTGCCAATGGTGGTGGGATGTGACCCCCTTCCCCTTGCTGCTCCTGCTGAAGCTGTTTTCTCAGAATAATATTCAAAGGATAGCACAGACAGGGAAATTTCAGCACAAGTACAGCAACTGTATTGCAGGATTCCCCCTTTAAGTATCTAGGCACCAAAACCATGACTTCAGTGGACCAGACACACCCTCCAAGATATTAATTGTTTGAGCATGCATGTGTCTCATTATAGCTTTCTTGTGTGTGTGTGTGTGTGTGTGTGTGTGTGTGTGTGTGTGTGTGTGTGTGTGTGTGTGTGTGTGTGTGTGTGTGTCTGTTTCTGATGGGCGACATTAGCCACTACTCAAGTGCATACCCTGCATCTCCTAGCAAATGACCTTGTGGAATATCCCCATGCAAAACCTCTGATGCACTTGAGAGTTTTGCCAGATATGGGAGTCGTGGTAACTGCCTGGATTACCACCAGACACATTCAGGATGATTCTCTTAGCATTATGCCTGACCTGGCAGTTAATTTAGTGGAAGCCCCTTCTGTTTATGTATACCCTTCCATGTTCCCCAGGTGGTGTTTTGATCTCAATGTGTATGCTACAGGGTAGAAATCCTGCATAGTTGTAGCTCTGTCATCAGGGGTGTGGGGAAAATGTATATAGTGAATGGCATGTTGTAGCATAACATTCAGAAATTGATGTGGGATCCTGGATGCTGATGCCTGTGGCACCCACAGCATGTCCCCTATTGGTCTCTGGATGGTTCCTGTAGTTAATATTATAAGTGCTACATATGCCTTAGTCTCCACAGATATTGGCTCCCCTTGGTTTGTCCTTGCTGTCAGTTGAGGATGACAGAAGTTGTAGAGTTCTTGCAGTGTGTCTCTATCCACCCTGTAGTGCTCTACAATTTCCATCTCATGCAAACCATGAAAAGTTAAATGGGTTCCAAACACCCTTCTCCTTCTTTGCTAAGATCTGACTTGACACTGATGCGCATACACATGCAGAAGATCAGCAGCAGCCGCTAACATTCTTTCTGTGCTGTGTAGTTTCTGTGGCTGTATTCCAGTAGGTTTTGGAATTTACAGGGAAAACCTACACTAAGTCTACATGATTTCTTTATAGATTGTTGAATAGCTCCTTCATCTTGGATTGGTTGATTAGCATACAGTTCAGCTGCTGATGTTGTAATTAGCATGCCACAACATTTACCATGTTTGCACAGCTCTACATGTTTTGTAGAGCCACTTACTGAATACAAATCAGCACACTACCATGTGTGCATCATGGTGCAATGTGCACATGGTCTTAGCGCACTGTGTAGGCTTTATTGAATCCAGCCCAAATATTTATTATAGGTCTACTACACGTGTTTGCATGCTAGTAGCTCATGACTCACCTGGTCTCTGCCACATGCTCAAACAAACAAGTTCTCAAACTCCCACAAGCCCAGTCTCTTATTTCTATGTAGCCCTCCCACATCCAGTGCTGTAAAACTACATAGCCATTACCCTAAACCTCCACTCCCCAACTCTAAATTCCCCAACACCTCTCTAAACCTAAAACTACAATCCCCATTGCTAAGTTCATAATTACCATAATCACTACCTAGCTCTAAATGCCACTATCAGTCCTTAAACATAAAACTCCCTTCCTACTTCCTAACCCTAAAACTCTCTTCCTGCTCCCTAATGCTAAATTTCTCCTCATGCTCTTTAAGTCTATGAACTCCATCCTATTCGCTAACCCACATATCCCCTTACTGCTCCATTTCCACAGCTGCTTGCCTGAATACATATTTGAGTTTGAGTGTGAGCAGTGACCCACATAAGCTACAAGGAGCTTGAGTCCCTACCTTCAAGACTGCATTTTTTGAGCACTTGTGACTCAGGCATTTCTAGTGATCCCATTTATCACAGCTGTGTTATTGTAATGTATGTCAAACATTGTACATTTTACTATGAATCCAGTCTTGTGACATTTTGCTTTTTTTATATTTTACTAAAATATAACCGTATTTCATTAGTTATTGATTTTTCTTTGATTGAGTAAATGGGTAACTGAGTGAACTGCATTCTGTCTCACTTTATGTGATGTAATCTTCTACAGACTTCAGGAAATATATCAAAACACTGCAACCTTTCTACCCACATTTGCATCTCTAGAAAGTGTGACCAGTCAGATATCTGTTCAGCATAAAATAAATAGAAGTTCACATTTATTAAACTTAATGGACATAGTGCTACAAAAATAATTAAAGGAAAACTACATATTTTAGAATCCAAAAGACTACTCGTGATGAGTACCATTAAAGCAAAAATAAATAGTAAAAAATATCTTTACATGTGATATTTAAATTGAATATGTTTTATAACAATATTCAATGAAATAATTCATCAAGTCTCAGCACAATAATATTAAAAGGCTCCACTCATTTTGAGGAATTTTACTTTTCTTTAATATGTCTCAAGCACTACCACATTTTGCATAAGATAGACTTTACTATCTTGACAGACTCTGACCAAGGATAGATAATTAAGCAATAATCTGCAACTGGGTGTGAGTAAATCAGGATTTACCCACTGCTGAAATGGTTTAATCATGTTGGCAAAGCCAGTGGTGGGTAAATCCTGATATACCCTCATATAGGAGTAAATTATTGCTTTTATACAATAACAGTATCATCAGTACGCACAATGTTCTGTCACTGTACTGGGTAGAGGGTTCTAATCCCCTGTGGGTATTATGCATATTTCTCTGTTAGTTTTTCCTCAGAGTGTTTGGAAAACATCTTTGCCATTTATTTCCTTGAAGTGGGAATAAAGAGTTGCTGATATGTTTTTCATTTGTTCATTTAAGTTCATAGACAATAGCATTGTTCATGTTGTTATCTGTACCACCACACAGTCATTTGCACATTTAGCCTAATGGTGCAGTGCTGCTAGAAAGCTCTGCAAAAAACTCAGAAAAAAATTTATAATCTTAAATCAATATTAAGATAAGCATTGCATCCCAGTTCCACTCTCAAAAATATTGCTGAATGTACCGTGTTAGTAACTGTTGCTTTATTTATGCTGTGAATGAGAGGATACAGTAATGAACTGTCAGCCTTTAATCTGAATTGATAAGTAACAGATTATCCTTTAGGACACCAGATTTTGATAATTCCATACATATTGACCTCAAGACATCCTTCTTACGTCCTAAACTTATAAACTACCTAGTACTTACTATTGAAAAAAAAAAAAAAAACTAAATTGCATTGAATGCCAGATGTAGATAAAATAGACCAAAAATGTCAGGAAGGACTTTTATTATCAAGTGTTTTTTTTTCTTTAAGGTAACATCTGTGCAACTGGAAAGATTGAAGGTTTTCAATAAGAAATGACTTTACTGGCATTTAATTAGTGAATATACTACTTTACCTGTAATCATAAGCTGTTACTTCTGTGAAACTGAGCTTCATCTTGCAGTAGTCAACATGCCAAGCTTTACTTTGTCAGGCATTCTCATTTCTTAGCAAAGAAGTTATAAAAAATGATTAATTTGTACAAAAGCAACTTCAAATATTGAAATGGCTCCAGCTATTTCAGAAACATTCCCCCATATTCACGAATCTTCCGTGTAAGACTAAATAAGTCCTACTCAGAAACTGCAGTTGAACAGAATGAGGTCAGCGTGCCAAGCATATTCATGAGGGCATGCTGACTCTACTCCAAGTCTAACACGGACCATGCAGGAAGGCAGGGGGTGTGTTTGACTGCCGAGCAGTCCAAAGGTCCACGCCCCTGCAAGTGTCTGAATTGTGAAATGTCAACATACATGAGTCCGCTCAAATGTCTACATACCCAACACTACACTCCCTCACATTGTAAATCCCCAGTACAGTTATAAAATGTAAAACTTTTATTTTTTTTATCATTCTCGATATAGCTGCCCGTATTTGCGCGTGTGTGCGCGGGTGTGCCCATTGCTTAGCCACAGTTAGCAATTCCGACATCAAAGAGCATAATAAGAAATGTTTATGCAAATTAAGCCAAATAGCAAAAGCGTAGTGGTAGAGCCTTCGCACAAAGAGGAGGCTTTCACGGTTCGAGTCCCACCACTCACCTTTCTATTTTATGTTTAAATTAGTATATGAAGTAATTCCTGACATATATGAATAAAATATTACTAAAATGCATTGAAATGGCCTATGTATCAGTGAACAAAATGTATATATATATATATAAATATAAAAAGGATCCTGACATATAATTGCCCGTAGCTAAGCAGCACTTTACCCAGTGCAATATAGTTGCCCATAGTCAAGCAGCGCTTTACCTAGCGCAATATAGTTCCCCATAGCCAAGGAGCACTTTACCCAGTGCAATATAGTTGCCCATAGCTAAGCATCTCTTTACCCAGTGCAATATAGTTGCCCATAGCTAAGCAGCGCTTTACCTAGCACAATAGTTTTGCGTGGAGCTGTGCACCGCACTAACCAGCGCACCATAGGGCAACGTGGGGCAAGGTAGAGAAAAGTCACCTAAACACAGCCACACCCCCTAGCCTGTCTGGACATTAATAAAATAAAAAGCAATGACAAGGTTCAAACCCGGGACACTGTGCACCATAACCAAAGTACGGAACCACTAAGCCATGACAGCTTAGGATAAATATTCAGTGTTAACATACATATAGTTATAAATGGAAGAGTAACCATTGCTAAGCATGTCTGCAGTCAGCCGAGAAATTTCAAAAATGGCCAATCACAAAAAAGTGTGGGAAATGCAGCATATTTAAGCTCCATAGGTGGGAATACTCGCCATAACTGATTGTAGCTCCCATCTGCAGTCAGAATGTCTGGTGCTGGAGAGGGTAGTCACTTTTGAGCACAACGCTGGGGCATTGTGGAGTCAAAATACATGGTTTGGCTCCTTGTCCACCATCATGAGTCAAGACTCTTGCAGGGCCAGTTCCAAGGGATGGAGTACAAAGCAGAGGCTTGGAACCAGTTAGCTCATGATCTCACCAGTGCCACAGGCGTCCCTCGGACTGGTGAGCATGTCCGTCACCACCATGCAGACCTGAAGAGACAGTAGCAGGACCTACTGAACCAATGGATCCAGGAGGCCCGTGACATGCAAGATGCCCCACTACTGAGTAGGTAGCCATGGAATGAAGTATGTAAGACATGCTAATTTAGTCTATATAACAGATAGGGATGTCTCAACATCCCTTCATTTACTTCACAGCTGCAGGTGTTCATGATGCGAATCAGCAAGCCTATGCAGATAGGCTGCTAAGGCTGCACCACCAGGCAGGTTAGTAATTATTCTGCATGTATTGTTATATAAAATAGGTAAGAGAGCCTGACAAAAAGTGTTGTAGCCCAATAATAAAGCCATAAAATGTCCTGAATAATTTCTCTGCATGTACTGTTATATAAAATAAGTCAGAGAGCCAGAAAAAGAGTGTAGTAACCCATTAATAAAGGTAAAATAAGTCTGGAATAATACCTCTGCATGTAGTGTTAAATAACATAAGTGAGCAAGCCTTTAAAAGAGTGTTGTAACCTATTAATAAAGGTATAATACATCTTGAATAAGTCTTCTATATGCACTGTAATATCAAATAAATGAGATAGCCTGCAGAAAAGTGTGTAATGTAATTAATAAAGGTATAATACTTGGAGTGTGTCTGTGCCACTTACTTTGAAATGTTGTTGTACCCTTGCATTATATAAATAGTACTGTTGTATTAAGTGCTGTCAACCCACAGTTGGGCAGTCCCATATAAAGTGGATGAAGGAAGTGCCAGTAGTTGTGAAGCATATATACAGTCCTCAACAGTTGGTAATTGGCTGGCATGCATAGTTAAATCTGGCACATGAGTAGCTTGTTAATGTGTACCCCAGAATTGTGAGTGTGCTATATGAAATGTAGGTTTCTGTAGAAATGTAACTGAAAATGTCACGTGAACACATCCAGATATGTAGATATATAAATATACATAAAATATATAAGCATGTAGCAGTAACATCTGCATCTTGGACAGTTAGTATGTCAGATATAGGTCAGGTATATAATGAACTAGCCAAACCCATTACACAACCTAATGCACGTTGCCTAGTGTAATAATACATGTAGGGGATATACACCTGCAGTCAATAGGAATGTAGTGTAGACTAAAAGTACTTATAAGATGTTAATGGAGGTATCTTTTTACACCCTACTGTATGGGCATAAACAATGCAATTCCACACCTCAATGGGCATGTCTAATCTGACGACATTTGTTGGGACATATGTCCTATTGTTCTATAAATATCTGCATGAACTTTGATGCATGTGCCCTGTTCAAACACCCCAATCTTGGTGGCCTGTTGCCACCAATCTTCCCTGCATGCTGTTGGAATGTCCACTGTCGTTCAATATATGCATGTGTTATGCTTGCTGTTCAACTGTTGGAACCTTGGTGTGTTGGGTTAATGGGAATATTACTGCATGCTGTTACAACTAATTTGGAATGCTGTTGTCTATGTTGTAATTAAACACATCTAAACACAGAACGTATGGGAAGGCCAGTCCCAGCGGACCCACCTGTCCCTCCTCAGCTGGCAATTGCACCTGGCACCAGCAGGTCTGGTGCCCACCCAGGGCTCCCCTCCTCCGTTGGTCCTGGAAGCGCTGCAGGGAATGCGGCTCGTCCCCCCCCCATGCAAGTGTGGGTGGAGAAGGGCCACCTGTCACCCTCCAAAGTGTCCGGGCTGTGGTGCATAGGGAGATCCAGCATTCAGTCGCTGATCCCCTATTCCAGCTCAAGGCGAGAGTGGCATGACTCATGGGTGAGCCTGCCCCTCCTACGCAGCCCCCAGCACAGCCACCCTCGGGGCTGTGAAGGTGCAGTAGTTACTACCCATGGATGGGGATTTCAGTTCCACTGTTACCATCTGTGGGCTCATGGGCTTGCAATTTCCAAACATCCGTCCCCGTCAATTGTGTACACCCATCCCATGTGTCATATTCCATCCCTGTATGTGTCTTGTTTGTCTTGTCTGATTACCTCCCCAACCTACCTCCCAAATATACCTACTTCCTCTACCTCACTTTCCACTCTCACCTGAAAAAAAAAAAAGGCAATCTGTTCCCACAAAAAAAATTGTGCCCCATACATAGCTGCCCATTTCGCACACATGTCCGCTGGACATGTAAACTGATAATTATAATTCGCAGTACAACATACTCTGTTGTCCTCACCCCTCTCTCAGGGGTGGAAGGTTTCAAATTTCACTCCAAATCTAACATATGCACAGCTGTTGCTGGTAAAGAAATGGGCAGCTATGGACCTTCCCTACACCCATCCTGCACATCCCGAGCTGGTTTTTCTACTGTCTTTCCCTCTTTGTGCCCCCTTTTCCACCACTTTCCTATCTCCCCATTTTCTTTTCTTTCAAAGAAATTAGCGTGGGGGTTAGCGGGAGTAAGCACTTTTAAGCAGTAGTAAGCGGGTTTGAGCAAGTGTGCACATGTGTGTGCTTAGCTAAGTATTGCTAAGCATCGCGCAAACCCACGCAAACCAGCTTACAACTGCTTAAAAGGGCCTTAGTCACTCTGTATGTCAGGGCCCATTTTCTGCTCAGCAGCAAAATAAAACACCTCTGTCAGTCATGAACCCCAGTCCTTGGACACACTTGACTGCATGAAGTACCACTAAGTCACAGCAGATATACAATAACTTGGTGCTGAAATAAATATATCATGCATTACAATGAGTGAATGTAAAGGAAAATAGGAAGGCCATAACACAAAGCTTGTTCTGTGGATCTTTATCAGCAATTGTTGTGGAATTGCATTACATGAGTGTGATAAGAGAAGCAGCCATTCTAGCAGCAAATAATGTTACAGAGGCACTTTACAACCCCCAGACAGTATCATAGCAGGACAAACACTGGCATATCTGATTAGGGCAGCGGCTATACTTCCTAACTGACTACTTTTCAGGGATGTCCCTGATTGTGAAACATATTTTAGCTGTGTCCCTCTGAATCCCTCAGAAGAGTACTGACGTCAGTAAGAAAGGTGGGGTATTACACAATAAATACTGACTATAATAACAGTAGACACCACTTGTACTTCATAAAAGGTGTACTAATCCATATGCACTGCTTCACTCAAGTATACACTTACTGTCTCTATTATGTGTAAGGTGTACCTCACTTTTAACTACCTATCCCTGACTCTATGCAAAGATGTATCTGAGTGTTTCATAGGCCTGGCAGAGGCAAAGACACACAGGCATATCAGCTATTCTGCTGTTACACACTCTGCAAATAGCTTTGGTAGGACTTTCACAAGCATACCCTTATGTAGGAGTACAACACAGAAATACCAAAGGATGTAAACATGTACTGGTAGCAACTCACTGTAACAATGCTATTGTACCAGTGCTGAAAACACCTGTGGGTTGCACAGACAAAGAATAACAGTGTAACATCTGGCTACCATCTGGATAGGTTCACAGTTGGGAACTATGCAGACAGACCACCTGCCTTGATAAACTAACAGGTACACACCAATCCTTTAAGTCCAGTAAGATAACATTCACACAATAATAAAAAATGCTTTCTGTATGTCTGCACCCTGCCCCCACAATTAAAATATACTTGTGTGTTTAGGGTCTACCAAGGATGTAGGTAGGCATACTCAGTACTGGAATTGTCCAGTTTTCCTGAGAATCCTGTACGAATGTCAACAATAAAAAACACAAACCCTGCAGAAGTGAGTACATTAATATTCACAGTATAACAGTTCACAAACAGTTCATGTGCCAAAAGAATACTTCTTAATAACTACTTTTGTATGGCAGTTAATTATATGGGTAGGAAAGAAACTACATACTCACATATATCTTGTGTAAGCATTTGTAGGGGTGAGTTAAACTCTACACTGATAGCTCTGTACTGGAAGTGGCAACAGTCAGGTCTGAGTACAACATGTACATCACTGTCTACACCTCTAGCTTCAGATATAAGAAGTATACAAACCTTCTGACTTACACAACAGTGTCCACAGCAAACAAGCATGGGCGCCACTCTGGAAATCTGAAAGGGCTATGTCTACATACCTTAGCAATTTTATAGCATTGGGTTGCTATGACAGTGAGTACTGCAATTACCACATAGCAAGCTGTATGCATTTACCAAGTGCTGGGCATCAATTGGTGCAGAGGGCATCACATGCACATGCGCAGATACCTATAAAAGCAGACTGTACTTACTATCCCTACATGCAAGCATTACATTGCACATGTTAGAGACTATATAACTCCTGGAGAGTAGTGAAAAAAAATCATTACTTAATAAAAAAATATTTAATTAAGTAAAAAAAAAATTAATTACTAAGCAAAAATATTATTTAAGAAAAAAATACTTAATTAATAACCAAAAATAAAAATTAAGTAAAAAAATAAATTTACTTAATTAAAAAAAAAAAAAAAAAAAAAAAGTTGTCAAAGCATACACAGATGGACCTGAAACTGACAAACAGGTATGTAACAGATATGCAGTTACCAGCAAGTAGTAGATGTTTATGAAGAGTACTGTACATACTCTAAAATATGCATATGTGGCAGCAGTAGGTATGTATGCACTGATGCCATGCATAACTACTGCCATGGACAAATTAGTGTGTAGCTGTGTGCAGTGGGATATAACTGTGACATATGTAGCTCAGCATTAAATGTCAAACAGCTGATCATGTTATCTATGTTCTGCACAGTACTGTGTATAATGGCAGTTTGGGGGAGTAGTGCAAACACCTATATAAACTTTGATGTGACAGAGCAAGACATGTATAATAGTCATATAATGTGTAGCTTAGCATTGGCAACTGCTGTACCAGGCTAGTATACAAATGTAGCATTTGCAGCTATATATACTCTCTGTAATATTACTGTATGCACACATGTGACAACTGTTCATTTTGCAGCAAGGCCCAACAGGTCATCCGTGAGGTGTACGGACTTACAACAGTGTGGACATTGTGTGTGTATGGCACACACATAATGAGAGATATTTATGTGTCCAATATATTAGCATCTTAACATGTGCATAGAGCAAGGGACATACTGCAACTGTTTGTGAAGGGCGGACATATATATGTTAGTGCAGTTTGTTATGTGCATATTTTTATGTAGGTTGTAGTGTGTGGTAAACAAGACAGAATACAGTGCTGGCATATGACATGTGGTGTTTAAACTCTGTGGGTATGATTTGTTAGGTTTTTTAGTCTTCCAGACAGGGGGTCCTGCTAAAGATACATGGGCTAAGAATACCTTCCATGCATTCTGCACAAGACTGTGCAATATTATTACATAACTGTATCCCTCTCAACCTTTGCATAATTGATATTCCCACCATGAAAGGTGAACTGTATATGTGCCTATATGTATATCTATATGTACACCAATGGATGTTTATATGTACGCTCAAGCTCAATGTTGTAAATGTATTGCCATCCCTTTTGTTAAAAACCCTGTACCCATGAACTACCACATAGGTGGTAGTCTCCTCAACACCAAAAGTGTGATAAGAGACCACGGGACACAGGTGGACAGTAGTGCCCCTTTTGATAATCACAGTGCCACACTAGTCATGTAAACCATGTATGGTCCACATGTCATCAGAAAAGGTGTGTCATCCATGGAAAAAGGGGTCAGTGTTCCACTCCACTCATCAGTCATAAAACCCATCATAGAGTACAATGGCCCTTTTGGTATGTACCTAAGAAGACATCTACAGCAACTGTAGACGCCAGATACATACTTCACAAAAAGTATTACCAGACTCAAACATATGCCCTATGCAGACTGTCTTACAAAATCACAGCTACACTGTGTTGCATACCGCCTACCCAGAGGCAACCCCTGCCTAACACAAAGCTATGCCAAACCCACAGGTGTTGGACATGCTCCATATAAACAGATTAAATTCCATACAAGCTACACACTGTACTGATCTAAACCTTGTAACGTCAAAAAGCAGAACATGCTGGAGTGGTACATTCTCATCTCAGACACATACCATACTCTGGAACTACCTACATATCAATAGCAAATAAAGGTTGTCATTAGCAGTTGTCATGAATAATCATGATGATTGGATGTGAGATAGGAAATACAAGCTGGGAATCAGCTCTGTGGCTCTGCATGACAGGGGCACATGAACTTAAATTACATGGGTGTTGAAGGGCAGGGTACCGTATGGCTAGGCTTCCATAGGCCCTATGGCTAATAGCTTATTAGCTACCTAGGACCCGATACACACACACGCATGTACTTGTTGCATTAATTGCTATGTGAGGTTGACTGAATGTGATGGTGAATGTGTCAAAGTTGTGTATATGTGTGATAGCCTAGTGGGAAACTGTTTATATCATGGTATGTAGTGTTGTAGCTCTGATCCCAGCAAAAGATATGTATGCTATTGCTAGGCAGGAAAAGCAGTATGGCATACGGTGTGACGTAGTCCCATGGTGTTGACTGGAGTGTGCCATTGTAGGCTAAAGCAGTACATGTATACTTATTGATTGTTAACACTAGTGAATGCAAATCCCGTATGAACTGTAGTACTACCTGAAGCTGTAGGCCTAAACAGCACAGTATGGTGTATATCCACATTGATTGGAAACACTGTTTTGTTTGTTACCTGTAGTCCTCACACATTACATACCTCATGCATAAGGTTTTGTAAGTGCTGACACACAGTACTGTATGGTACACAGGTAAAACTAATCTGGGCTGCCATACCTTTGTGTCTTGTAGGTATGTCTGATGTGTGTGTGGGTATGCCTGTAACATGGCCTCAGTCATATGTGTGTCACAGGATATAAGTGCATATCTAGCAACATGTATAGTGTAGTACAGCAGTATGCCACCTATATTGATGAATGTGCACATATGTTACTTAGGGGTTTGCTATCAACAAATAGTGTGGTGTACTGGTAGATTTGTAACTGTACTTTGCATTCATTTTAATGGATGGCATATGTCTGTATGCATTAGCTTCACATATACCTCCTGTGGCTAGGTGGTGCATTGTGTCACATACAGTGTGCCATGTACTGTTGTATAGTCTTACATACTGGTTTCTCTTTGTTGCTATGCAGAACATGGTTTAATATATAGAATGTGCCAGACACTGTCAGGCAGTTGTGAGCTGAGCACTGATATGTGGTATTAAAAGTGTGTATCTACTGACAGCCAATAGGTTGCTATATATGGCATTTCATTGATATCTGTATTTTAGAATGTTAAGTGTGCCACATGACTTGCTCACAATTATTGTTTTATTGTCTTCCAGGGACATGTCTCACCATCAAAACCCTGCATATTCCCCTGAAGAGGAAGACATAATAATATCCACCCTAGTACAACATCACATCCTGCTGTTCTCCAGAGCCAGCCAGGACCAGCATGAGTGCACTGCACTGTGGCAAGATGTTGTCTGTCGGGTTAATGACATAGACATGCATAACCGGACTTATGAGCAGGTACGCCATCACTGCAGTGATTTAATTAGACATGTCCGGCAGCATGCCTCCGATGTCATCAGACAACAGCTTGCCACAGGTGGTGGTGCAACATTACATCCACCCCGCACCAGAGTGGAGGAGCTGCTCCTCAGCATGGTGGCTCCTGGCCAACCACTATGACAGACATGTGTCATCATGGAGGCCGGAGTCACCCAGCAAGTTGACTCAGAGCATGCAGGTAACATGGCATATCTGTAGACTACTGCTAGCTCGATTGTTAGAACATGCATACGTCAGATGTGTACTGTGTATTTAGAAGATGTAGAGCCTGGTGTTGTGCAATACTGATAATTTGGAACATAATCTGTATGCCTGTGACTGTCAACCATTGTACTACTGTAAAATTGCAAACTCACAGCAGCAATGTCATAGTTGTTGACACTGACAAACTGTCTCATATCCTTGTAGGTCTCTCTGGTGTGACAGCAAGACGGCAGACCCATGTTGGTGAGTGTTCTACATTTAATATAGCAAATAACATGTGTATGTCATAGGTGAGTTGTATATGGCCTACAACTCACCTATGACATACACATGTAAAACACATACACATAATGCATGCTGTGCATGTTTTCTGTGGGAATATGCACATCCCAGTAACATGAGTAGCTGCCTCAAACACATGCAATACACAGAGCATCCCAAACAATTGTGGTACACTGTAGTGGACATTGTATAGGCAGAGTCAATACACATGCACACAACATGCACCACTTTGTCATATGCAGTATGTGTTCATATTATACACATGGTGTATTTAGACACCTGCTGTAAGGTCAGACTCCAGTATCCCAAATGTCATCCACACAGCACACATACTATACCTGAGGGGTAGAGGCCTATAATGGGGCGGTGCAACACTCTTCAACACACAACACATTCATGTTAGGCAATGCTCCCTATTGAACACCTTACATACCCATGTAACAACTGCCTGTGATATGGTTAATGTAGCCACAGTGCTGCAGTTCAGGTACAGCAAGATAGTTGCCAGTGTGGCACGCATTAGTGGCCTTGAGTGACCACATGATGCTGACTGATAATGGCACATGGTACTACACTACATCCAGTTACAGTAACTACAGTACTACACATAGCATTCATTGCTATACACCTGAAGGTTGTGTGCATCCATTCATGGTATGTTTACCTGTGAGTGATGGTGCTCAGGACATTGGAAAGCATTTAATACTTGCACAGCAATGTTGTGTCTATGTACACATTATGTTCCAGGGTGAGGCCAATCATTGAACATCACACATGCTTCAAAGACATGTATATTGTTATTAACAAGGACTCTCTACACTCACACTGCATGCTGTTGAGCAACACACATCCTGTATGCTGATACGTGTAATAGGACTCTCTGGCTTCTGATACTGTACTCTACCATCAACCACTAATTAGTATGTTCTGGATTGCTGTTGGTGTGTGTGTGTGTGTGTGTGTGTGTGTGTGTGTCTACTTTACTGAGTAGTGTATGTGTGTTCATGTGTTCATGTGTGCATGTGTTCATGTGTGCATGTGTGCATGTATTCACGCGTTGATGTGTTCATGTGTTCATGTGTGCATATGTGCATGTGTGCGTGTGTGCATGTGTTCATGCGTGCATGTGTGCATGTATTCATGTGTGCATGTGTTCACGTGTTCATGTGTTCATGTGTGCATGTGTGCATGTGTTCACATGTTCATGTGTTCATGTGTGCATGTGTTCACGTGTTCATGTGTTCATATGTTCATGTGTGCATGTGTGCATGTGTTCATGTGTGCATGTGTTCACATGTTCATGTGTGCATGTGTTCACATGTTCATGTGTTCATATGTTCATGTGTGCATGTGTGCATGTGTTCATGTGTGCATGTGTTCATGTGTGCATGTGTGCTAACATCATGTACAGATTGTAAAGTGTGCTTCCTGTCTTCCTCTCACAGGTTCTGAGGTTGGGTTGGTTGAGTGCAGGAGGGAACCTGAAGTCACTGCCACAAATAGTGGAAATGATGATACATGTGTTGTGGCACAGGCAGGTTTGACAGGATCTGTCGTTGGGCCGCCAATCGACAGTACACAGCTTTCCACCCCATCTATGTGCACATTCATACTGCCAATACATCCTTCATCACCAATGGCCTTAGCTGAGGGACAGCATACAGTAGGCATTGACCAGGATAGTGTGGTATCTATGGCACATGCATCCCCTCACAGCAGCCATACCCAGATTCTTGGAATGTTACCACATAGGCAGATTCCATGGGTTCTCGTGGGAGCACTGCTGGTTGTAATGCCCCTGGCAGACGTGCCCCCACAGGTGTTACAACCTCAGGTATGTTCCGGGCTGTAATGCAGGCACAGGCACATATGGAACATTACACCAGACAGGGACTAAGGGTGCAGAGGGCCCATAAAACCGCTATCAATGACAGTATCCGTGACCTTGCCGGTGCCATCAGTAATTACACCAAGGTCATTGATAGATGTTGGGGGGAGACATTAGATGTCCTCCGCAATGTCATGTCCATGTGCCAGGACAGTGCGGGACGGTTATGTCAACGAGGACGTATGCCAGCAACATCATTGGCTGGCAGCCGTCGCGGACAACCCGCAAGTCACAGCCGCTCCCATAGTGGGAGTACCAGCCCCAGTAATGTTGGGGCTGGGCTGTCAATAGACCGTTCTAGAAGACCACATGCACATGGCTCTGGACAGTACCAGGAGGGACATGGGTCCAGTCGACATACCTCTGCCTCTGATGATAGTACCCAGTCTGGCTTAGTACCTGAATCTGTCCGTAGCACCCCTGCCAGGCATAGGTACTGTGTCCATGGCCAGAGACGGTGATCTGTACAGCCTGGCAGGTACAGTCTGTGGCTGTTTCACAACCTCCCATATATGACAGTCACATGGTGGAACTGTGTGCATGCAGACACACACATGTAAACCAAACACCTAGGGCTAACACATACACACACACATTACATCAACATTGGCACATGCTGTACTGTTATCCTTTACACACACACCCACATACACATACATGTCGATTGGATGGGTCAATGTCGGGCTCAGGCAAACCAACAACACACCCTGCACATATGATGAAACTGTGCCACCTCCTGTCATCTATAACACTGATGCAGGAACAGGCTAACATGGTGCTAATACACAGGGTGACTTTATAGCAGTGTAGCAATGTTAGCATGTTGTCAACAGTAAAGTGTAATGATATCCTTCTAGGTATATCTGAACAGGCATGATGCATTAAAGCTATGATTGTCAATATAGTATTGTTTACACCACTGTTAATTCCAACAATGTATTGTCCGCCCATGTGCCACTTGGCTGATGTGTGTAGTTTTGGCAGCATGTGTTAGTGAGTGGACAGTACGTGTGTGATGTGTGCAGTACAGAGTTGCAGGTGTACATTTGTGAACATGGTGGAGGTGCATTGTCTGCATGTACGTGCATAGTGGACACATGAGAAGGGTGGCATACCCTGTATTTCACAGTGTTAACATCTCACAGTTTCTATTAGTGGCCAGTATGCATTTTACTACACATATGTTTTAACTTGGGTACACATGTGTGTATGACATGGTTTGACACTATGCTGTGGGTGATACTGTTACTATCTGCCACTGGTTTGCATTCTGGTAGTATACACAACCTCAACAGCCTGACTATAACCAATCGTTAGATGATGTCTTGACAACTGACACACAGATGTTGTAGGAAACTCAGTAACATTTGGATCCCTCCGGTACTATACTATACCAGTAACCAGTGATATTGACTGCCACCCGTTCCTGGGACCACTCCTGTTTGGCATATAGCCCTCTTAGGTACAAGCAAACACACTAGGGATATGTCCATCCACATCTGGAAATGCATACAGTGGCCTACAGTGCATTCTCCAGATGAGACACTTATCCTCTGCAAGGGTATCATACAGACAGAAACCTGTTGTCCAACCCATGCTGTAAAGCGATAAGCCAACTATAGCATAGTCATCCACATTTACTAAACATAGTATCCCGACAGTTCCACATAGGTAGTAGCCCCCAACATGTAGAACGGGTACCGATGTATACATACAGCCAAGTGTTATGTCATCTGTCCTTTGTCATCTGTCTGGGAACATCGATATCTGTGCAGTAACAGAAACCTGGTTCAGGGCTCCCGAGAGCACCCCAGCACTACCAGGTTATACCTCATACCATGCTTTTTGGCCCCAAAACTTGGACCGAACCACAAAAGGAGGGGGAGTATCGATATTCATGAAAGATACTCACACCTCCAGGTTGGTGGCAAAGCACGAAGCATCACAGACTATCCATGTGCAACTAACAGTGGGTAAAACTGCCTTCCAGTTTATAGCCTGCTACAGACCACCCTCCCAAACCCAGGAACCCCACTTGGCCTTCCTGAGAACATTGGAAAATATGAAGGTCTCTCCAAACACCATTATATTGGGTGACTTCAACTACCCAAACATAGACTGGGAGCATTACTCTAGCTCCAACACCCTAGCCTAAAGGTTCCTAGAATTTATAAACTCAAATGCCATGGAACAACTTGTTACCACTCCCACAAGAGGGGAAAACATACTGAACCTGATCATCCCCAACATGGGGACTCTATGCTCCAGACCAGAAGTGTATACCTCACTGGTAAGATCAGACCATAAACTAATCTCACTGGATATTCACATCCCAACCCCACCCCCTGCCCAGAAAACCACAGTGAAAAAATTCTCTAAAGCAAATTTCACACTCCTCAAAACTGAGGTGGAATCCTTCAAAGCCCCCGGGCCTGTGGAAAATACGGCCCAGACCGCAGAATCCTTTATAAATGCATTCTATGAACACCTTCAGGAATGCATGGATCATGCGATCCCAAATAAAACCAAGACCCAATCCTCCAAAGGCAGGCGTCCTGTCTGGTGGACCCCTGCCATAAACAAACTATACAATAGAAGGAGGAAGCTACTAAATGATAGAGCAAAATCCCAAAAAGGGAAGGCATCACTGATCAGTATTAGCAAAAAACTACGGGCACTCATAAAATTGTCTAAGGCCAGCTTCGAGAGAAAAATTGCACAGGACACTAAGGATAATCACAAGGCTCTCTTTAGTTATGTTAGGAACTTGGGTGGTAATTCCCAGATATGCTCAGAATTAGTCCAAAATGACAAAAAATACACCAAACCCACAGACATTGCCAACATCCTAGCTGACAGGTTCAGCACAAACTTCTCCCCCCCTCCCCACCAAAAGGGCAAATATCTATCCCAGCAGAGTGCTTCCCCCCTGACATCTCAGAGTCTCAGGTAAGAGCTGCCCTCTCCAAAGCAAAAAAACACAGCATCAATGGGACCAGACGGTGTCCCGGGCTGCGTCCTACATGAACTCCAAGAAGAGCTATACCCAAACATAAAACTACTGTTTAATCTCAGCCTTACTACAGGATATGTGCCCAAAGAGTGGAGTACAACAACACTGGTCCCTCTCCATAAAGGTGGTGCCTCAACAGATCCTGGAAACTATTGCCCCATAAGCCTGACTAGCTTGGTCTGCAAAGCTATGGAAAGGATCATCATGGACCTCATAAATAAAGATATTGGGGACCTACAGGCACTGGATTGTACCCAGTTCAGCTTTGTTAAGGGCAGATCCTGCCTCTTAAACCTGGTTGATTTCTTTGAAACAGTCACCAAGGCCATTGACGAGGGGAAGGTGGTCCACACAGCCTACCTGGACCTCACAAAAGCCTTCAATACAATACCCCACTCAGGCATTATAGATAAGCTCACCAGCTTAAATATAAACCCCTATGTCACTAGATGGATTGCAAACTGGCTCAAGGACAGAACCCACATGGTTAGAATTGCTGGAGCCATGGCAGACTCCAAACCAGTTACAAGTGGTGTCCCACAAGGCTCAGTCCTGGGACCTCTTTTTTTCGGTATATATTTCTCGGAGGTACAGGCCAACATGGAAGGTCTGTGGCTGACCAAGTTCTCAGATGACTGCAAACTGGGCACCATAATCAACTTTCCATCTGACACAAGCATCCTCCAAAAGGGCCTCATAGAAACAGACAACTGGTGCCAGAGCCATGGCCTCAAGCTAAATGCCAAAAAGTGTATAGTCATCCCTTATGGCAAAAACAGTGCCACAAATTACCACATAGGTGGTAATCCATTAAGTACAGAAGAAGTAATTAGGGACCTGGGGACCCAAGTTGATAGCAATCTCTCATTTGACAACCACGTGGCCAAAGTGGTTAGAAAAACATTTTATATAGCCCACCTAATCATGAAGGGATTCACATCTAGATCAGGGGAGGTCATCGTGCCTCTTTATTCATCCCTCATCAGGCCCATAATTGAGTACAATGCCCCTTTTGGGATGTACCTTACCAGACACCTGCAGCAACTGGAAAGACCCCAAAAGTACCTCACCAAGAGGATCAAAGGGTCAAACAGATGCCATATGCTGCCCGGTTAAAGAAACTCCATCTCTACTCAGTGGCATACCGCCTGTTCAGTGGCGATCTGTGCCTGACATATAAAGCCATGTCCAACCCGGAATTAATGGACATGCTGCACCTCAGAAAATCCAAATCCCATCGAGCTACGCGCTTGAGAGACTTGAACCTCAGCACTGAAATAAATAGGACATACTGGAGGGACAGATTCATAACCCAGAGGCTCGATTCACTCTGGAATAAAATCCCAGTCCAGGTTAGGCAGAGTCCCTCATTGACTCTCTTCAAGAGGAATCTTGATGAGTGGATGGGAGATCGTAGGTTTACCCTGGGTATCACTTCTGTGTCACTGTTAGACAGAGGCACAGTATACTAACCTCAAAAAAGGGCATAGTAAAATAAATTTAAAATGGGTGGCGAAAGCCAAACACATTCTGGCTAGGCTTATAAATGCCCTAGGGCAGATAGCCTAGTATGAGCCTATGAACCTATGGTATTCACCTTTCCATAGGTATTCTGACGTGCCTTGGTGTATCACATAAGCAATAAGGGGTCTGTATGCATATCCACAAAGGTTGTTGTACAACTATAATGAATGTCCATTATTGACAGACTGTGTTGTGTTTGAACATGTCTGTAATATACCCCAGGCATGAACCCTCACTCACACTATTCTATACACAGATACCTGAAGTGTGCAATGCACATACTGTTGTTATACTGATATGTCATACAGTAGTAAAAGCAAAACCCAGAACACATCACACACACACACTCAGCAATTGCAGGATTCAAACCCCTACCTAACTATATTATGATATTGGAGAAGTACACATTAACACTACACGCTATATGCTTTACTGGGAGCTTTATTTCCGCTGCTATATTTGTAGGCTGCTGACATCATCAGACTTGCCAAAGATGAATATACCACTTTTAAAGTGTTTTCCTAGACTCCAAAAAGGGCACTTCTCTCAAAGGATATCACCCCCCCCCAATTGCAGGATTCAAACCCCTACCTAACTATGTTATAATATTAGAGAAATATGCATTAACACAACGCGCTATATGAGTTACTGGGAGTCTTTATTTCCACTGCTATATTTGTAGGCTGCTGACATCATCAGACTTGCCAAAGATGAATATACCACTTTTAAGGCGTTTTCCTAATCTCCAAAAAGGGCACTCCTCTCAAAGGAAATTACACAGAAACACACACCCAGCAATTGCAGAATTCAACCCCCTACCTAACTATATTATGATACTAGAGAAATATGCATTTACACGACATGCTGTATGCTTTACTGGGAGTTTTTATTTCCACTGCTATATTTATAGGCTGCTGACATCATCAGACTTGCCAAATATGAATATACCATTTTTAAGGCGTTTTCCTAGTCTCCAAAAAGGGATCTCCTCTCAAAAGAAATAGCACACCCTCAGCACTTGTAGGATTCAAACCCTTACTTAACTAGGTTATGATATTAGAGATGTACACATTAACACGACACGCTATATGCTTTAGTGGGAGTTTTCATTTCCACCGCTATATTTGTAGGATGCTGACATCATCAGACCTGCCAAAGATGAATATACCACTTTAAAGGCGTTTTCCTAGTCTCCAAAAAGGGCACTCCTCCCAAAGGAAATCACACACCACCCCCTGCACACTCAGCAATTGGAGGATTCAACCCCCAATATAACTATGCTCTGATACTAGAGAAGTATGCATTAACATGCCGTGCTATATGCTTCACTGGGAGTTTGCCTTTCCACTGCTATATTTGTAGGATGCTGACATCATCAGACTTGTCAAAGATGAATATACCACTTTTAAGGTGTTTTCCTAGTCTCCAAAAAGGACACTCCTCTCAAAGGAAATCACACACAAACATACACATGCCCCCACACACGCAGCAATTGCAGGATTCAATCCCCTACTTAACTATGTTATGATATTAGAAAAATACACATTAACATGATGTGCTATATATTTTACTGGGAGTTTTTATTTCTCCTGCTATATTTGTGGGATGCTGACATCATCAGACTAGACATGGTAATGTGTGTGCACTTTGTTTTATGCAATCCCAGGACTGAGTCATGGGGGACAGCAGGTGTTACCAGCTTGAACAGGTCTCCACAATTCTTACCTTGTGTGATCTATCTGTGGCCCAGTTGCCAATCCATCAGATGACAATACATATTTATGCACAGGTTGTTGATTTTGTGAATACAACATGTGTCTGGGATGTTGGAAAAGGGCTATTCAAAGTCTATGTGAGACGTGTGTAGCTCGTTTCATTGATGTATGTCCTGGGTGACTGCCTTGCAAACAGTCTAGCAGGTTTGGGAACCATGATCTGCCCATAACCAAGCCAAAGTTGGTAGGGTTGTGTGTTTGTAGGTTTCCAATAGCTCTGTTTATGACTTCAATCATGATGGACTCCATGGCCTTGCAGATCAGACTTCATAGGCTTATAAGACTATATTTCCCATAGTCTGTTGTGCACCAACACTTGTGGAGTGTGCCAAATATTGCTGTAACCCATTCAACAGTTTCATATCCTGTACAGAGGGTGAGGCTCAACAGACTGTTCAGGTGCAGGGTCTGTTTGTTCTGCAGTTCAGTTATGACACAAATAGGGAAACAATGTAATCCCATTGATGCCATGTTTTCAGTTTGGAAGGAACTGTTTACCCATTCTATATGTGATATCTCCTGGTATGATGATAGGGCCTTTTGTCAGTGGGAGGTGGGTATGTATGTATGGGCCTGTCTGACAGGATGTTGGCATTGTCAGTCATTTACACTTGGCCTGACTCAGGACATATATGAGTGTACATTGCTATTTATGACATAGCTGAAGGAAGTATCATGGTTCTGTATGGACTCCTTCGCAGATAATTTTTCCATAACCTGGTTTGTATAATGTTTGGAGTGCACATTGTTTATTGGTGATACTGATTGCAGGATTTTAATCTTCTTTGCTTTTCTACTTTCTACGAACAGCCTACGTATCTGTACTACATATTTGATTATGGCAGGGTTCCAATATATTATATATGTTTCTGTTTTCATATAACTGTGTGCACAAGGCAGGATTGGTGAATAGTGAGAGGTTCCTGGGTTAACACATGCAACTGCCAGATATGTGTGGCCCACTGCTGTACTCAGACATGGCCTAAGTGTGTGAGCATGCCCCGTTTAACTTTCAGTATGTTGTTGTCTGACATTTGCCTCATTTATTCAAGTGTGTGAGCATGCCCAGTGTGACCTTTCAGCATGTTATTGTCTGAGGTTCACTACATTTGTTGATGTGTGTGAACATGCCCAATGTTAACATTTATACTATATGTGTATTGACAATCAAGTTGTATTTTTACTGCAGGGCTCACCTTTGTGTCATAAATCTACAGGGATTATGTTGTGCCTGCAGGGTTTCCATGAGACACTTTGCATAGACTTATCAACATTTCTTCATACAGGCTGACCAGTGAAATACTGTCATGGTTTTCTGGTTCAGTACTGTGACTATAGTGCACAGTATCCTAGGTTTGAGGATTGTCACTGCATTTTTTTTCATACTGGGCAGACCAGACTGCATAAGGACCAGTAAAGCAAATATGAGCATGTTTACCTGCTTTTGCTCAACTAAGCCCAACCTTGCCTGAACTTGCCCAGCATTGCTCAATGTTCTTGAAAAAATAGCCAAGGTAGGAACTGTGCCCACTGTTGTCTCCGTTGAAATAACCACAAGATATAACAAGCTCTTCAGCACTATTAAACTGGTTTAATCCATAGGTAAAATAACAGCATATGCAAAAATGAATGAATAAAAAAGACACAACTTAGCGCTTTCACCCTCCTACTGAGGGCATCATCAAACATTAATAATAACACACACTGCAGTGTGGTATTAGTACTTAACATTAAATTACCATTCTCTTGTTAGGTGTTACAATTTATTGACATTACACCATTGTATTAATACACATTACATTTCATTGGAGTTGTCCACCATTTATTATTCATTATTTGTTATTATTATTTCTATTTTTATTTTTATTTTTATTTTTATTTTTATTTTTATTTTTCAGTGTATCATTTTTATTTTAGTGTAAATGTACAAGTTTTTGATGTGGTGCGATCTTTTAGAATTTTAACGATGTTTCTTGTAATATTTATGTATTGTTCAAGATTATTACACAAGAACTTCAAACGATTTAAATTGTTTAAACAGATGAATCTGATTGGTGTATGTAAGGAGGGTGTGTTTTTAAGGACGTTATTTAAACTTTAATGTATGTTTATACACAACTCTGATGATGCCCTCAGTAGGAGGGTGAAAGCGCTAAGTTGTGTCTTTTTTATTCATTCATTTTTGCATATGCTGTTATTTTACCTATGGATTAAACCAGTTTAATAGTGCTGAAGAGCTTGTTATATCTTGTGGTTATTTCAACGGAGACAACAGTGGGCACAGTTCCTAGCTTGGCTATTTTTTCAAGACCGTTGTTTCAGTGAATGTGAGCTGTATTGCTCAATGTTAACCAACATTGCTCAACATTGCCCAATATTGCTCAACATTGCCCAAAGTTGAGCTAGTTAGTGCGTGCAATTTTGTTAACATATACTAAATGGTGGTAATAGCTGTTTAGCACTGCTTTATATTGCTTAAAACATGGCAATCATGCCTCAGGTGGTGATGCAGGGCTGCCTATGTCGGATGCACATAGTACACTCTCTATACATGTTTGAAAACAGGTAGTGTCAAGTTAGGCATCCCTTTTACTATATGTGTGAGTCAGAGAGAGGTATCATTTCCAGGGTTCCTACTGAGCCAGTGGTGTGTGCTATGCATTGCCTCTTTGTCAAGGCCAAGGCATACTGGGCATGCCTCCTTCTGCCTACTGGGGCAGGCTCAGGTTATTCCTCCTCCGAGTCACTCTCTGCCTGTGATGGCCTTGGCAATGGTGGGGGGCTGTTTGGCCCGGCTCTATGCTGCTCCTGCTGCAGCTGTTTTCGCAGGATCATATTATGTAGCACAGCACATACCATGACAATTTGGGTACATGTAGTTGGTGAGTATTGCAAGGCTCCGCCTGGTGTCTCCAGGTACCGGAACCATGACTTGAGCAGTCCAAACACACGCTCGATTACATTTTGTGTTTGTGCATGTGCCTCATTATGGCATTCCTGTTCGGGTGTGTGTGCATTTCTGATGGGTGTCATCAGCCACGGCTCCAGTGCGTATCCAGCATCCCCCACTAGGTGACCATGAGGGATGTCCCCATTGGCAAATGTCTGGTAAAGCTGCGTCAGATGCCAGATATGGGAATCGTGGTAGCTTCCAGGGCAGCCAGCACACACATTCAGTATTATGCCCTGGGCATCACACATGAACTGGCAGTTGATGGAGGGGAAGCCCTTGCGGTTAAAGTAGGCCCTACCCTGCTCACCAGCTGGTGCTTTGATGTGTATGTGCGTGCAGTCTCTTGCACCCACTACCTCAGGGTATTCTGCTATTTGCTGAAAAAGACGCATATTGCTGGCCAATACCTCACAGGAATTGGGGAAATATACTTGGTCACCGACATGTGCTGACATGGCATCCGGGAACTGGTGCAGTGCCCTGGATGCTGATGCCTCTGAAATCCCCATCATATCACCAGTTGATCTCTAGAAGGTACCTGTTACTAGTATTCTTAGGCCAACACATACCTTGGTTTCTACTGGGTTGGGTTCCCCTCTGTTGGTTCTGTGTGTGAGGTGTGGCCTGCATAGCTCAACAATTTGCTGCATGAGGTCTTTGTCCACTCTATAGCACTCCATTATCTCCAGCTCATGTAGCCCCTGGTAGGTTACCCTGGGCCTGTACACTCTTCTCTGTCTCCTCACTGTGGGTTGCTCAGCAGCATTCGCATTGTCACCACCCTCAGCATGTTGCATATGTCGCCTTATAACAGCAATGGGAGCCCCTAACATATTTTTTGTCTCAGTAAAGTTTTTATGTTTTCACTTCTCTTAGGATACTGCAGTGTTGCAGTGTCTCTGAGAAAAACATGGTGGAATGTTGTTTGCAGAGTTTTAAGTGCTGGGCTGGGCTGGGCTAGTGTATTGCCTGTGTAATTGCTTGATTCTGATTGTTTTCACCTGCTAGTTCTGCTAGTTCTCCTTGGTTAACTTCCTACTATTTTCTGCACTTCCTTTTCCCTTTCTGTTTCCGCAGGAGGCAGCCCCGCGCAAACACGCACACATCAGCTCACAAGTGCGCACACATGCTTACATGGGTTTCCACAACCTAACACTTGTTTACTCCTGCTTAAATGCGCCACACAGGTGCAAATGCGCTTACACAGATTTCAGCAACCTTACACTTGCTTACTCCGGCTTAAACATGCGCACACAGTCTTACTCAGAATTACAGGTGTGCACCCATGCGCAAACATGTTGCAGGCACTTTTACAAGAAACTTTAGTGATATTCATGGCATACACCTTCAATTTCTTGCCTTTAGCTAGGATACCTGTTGACACGCCTCTTCCAGTGATGAGTAACTGACAGCAAACACATGCCACTCTGCTCCAATGAGCTCACATTCTTTCATACATACCCCCCCTCATGATGTCACCTAGCTTCTACTCTGATACTCCCCTTATCCTACTCTTACACTCCACAGACCTGGCTCATATGCCATGTAAAATTGGGATTCACTATCCTTACCCTCATTTGCATAGGATTGTCTACTAATGCTTGGTTACATTTCTTAGACTGAGCTTCCCCCCTTAGCAACCTCTACTCAGTAGCCATGTTGTCTTCAGCCTGCCATTCACTTGCATGGCAGATTAATATTATGAATTAAATCCCTATTTGTGGCTTTTTTTTTTTTGCTTTTCTGGTTTTTAAGCTATGCTTAAACATCGGAGATCGAGGAAAAAAAAATATTATTTTTTATTATTTTGCAACACGTAAAAATGCCAATGGCCATATATTTGACCATTGGCATGCTTCCTCAACTGGATGCATCCTTTATTTGGAGCTGTCATGGCTCCATTTTGCTATTTGCAGAACGGTACTCAGTTGCCAACCGAGTACATTTCTACAAATAACACTACTCTTGCTCGGACAGGTTAGTGTTTCCTGGATCGCAAATTTACCTCATTTGCATAGCTTTCAGCTGCAAATGAGGTAATTTGCATAAACCAACCCTGTCTGTGCAAGAGTCGTTTTAGGAGCTCTCTTGCACTCCTCTGCCGGCTGTTCCTGGATTGCTCAGCAGACATGTTGGCTGCATGGAGTCTTACTCTACTCTTAGACTCCGTGCAAGCCTTCGTGAATCCAGCACATTGTATTAGCTATGTTTGAGTAATGTATGAAAGGGCACTAAACAAAAGTATAAATAGTCTGACAACTTACTCCACTGAGATTACTTTTGTAATTGAGGACAGATTTAATCACTAGTGAGTGAAGAAGAGAATTGGTATTGGATATTATAGCAGAGGTCAAAAGAAGTGAAAGGGACATAGTAAATCCATTTCATATTCCAGGCAGGAAGTACCATTATAATGTCAAATAGAAAACTATATTTTTAAGTAAGCCCTAATGTTTGGCCCTGACAATATAAAATAAAACTGAGATGGTTCATTTATTTTGAAATGTATTTGGTTACATTTTGTTGCGCAATGCATTTGGAAATAAAAGTAGAGTTGAGTCACCTAAGCTTACAATAACAATAGATGCTCAAATATCTTAGCTATATGGGTTATATCCTACCAAGAATATAACAGATAGCTAGCTTCCAAAGCTTTGGGGCACCTTCCACATTCCCAAACTTTCAGGAAGTTAGAGCTGAGCTGACTAAAAGACAAGTTAGGTGTGAAACTTTTCATAGCTTTCCTGCCAGCAAAAGATGGAAGCTGAATCCTGAAAGGGCAATGCACAAAAATAGCAAAAATAAATGTCCACACCCTGGAATAAACACACACCAAAAATAGGGAGATGGAGGGAGGGAATGCCTATTCATCCAACAGCGATCATTTGAGCATCTTCTCTTATTGTAAATTCAGCTTACACAACTGTACTATGTTCATCACATTTGTCACTGCTGCAGTAGTCATACATGCTTTGTAAAAGTATGTACAGAGGACCAAGCAGCATCTTCTAGAATACTTCTTAAATCCAATCCTTTCTAAAAACAACACAGAAGAAGCCAAGGCCCTGGTAGAGTCAATCTTGACCCTACCTGGAATAGATATGTAATGGTGAGTATAACAAAAGGTAATAACCTTAGACAAACATTAGGAAATAGTCTATTTTAACACAGGCCATCCATCCTTCTTGTCTTTACAAGAAATGAACAATTGATGTGAAGATCTAAAAGGTTTAATTCTGGCAAGATAGTACCAGAGTAGCCTGTGGACATCTAAAGTATGGAGAATCCTTTCTCCCTCACTTTTAGGTTCAGGAAAGAAAATGGAGAATTGGATAGTTTGTCTTAAAGTATACTGGGAAACCACTTTAGCATGAAAGAAGGATTAGTTCTCAAAGAAACCCTGTCCCTATGGAAAACGAGGAAAGGTTGACTCAACATAAGAGCCCGCACCTCAGTTACACTTCTTGCAGAGGTCAAAGCAGCAAACTATTTTCCATGTTAAGAAACTGAATAAATCAGATTAGCTGATTCAAATGGAGTAAGTGTGAGTTTTTCTAACACAGAATTAAAATCCCAAAGAGGGTCTACCACTTTTCTGGAGGTCTCTTATGCAAAACCACTTTCAAGAACATTTTCACATGAGACTGCCTTGATAGAGGAGGCTCCATGGGCAGACATGCTGAAATGGCTGATAAATTAACCTTCATAGAGGAATAAAAAAGGCCATAGGATAGCAATTCATACAAATATTGTAAAACCAGAGAACAACTATCCACCCAGATGGGTACTGATTATGCTGTTGGCATCAACTAGAAAACCTTTCCTATTTGCTAATAGATTAATTTCTAGTATCAGGCATTCTTGCCTCCATTAATATCTACTGCATGTCTTTAGAAAATGGCTCCCTACTGAAATGTCAGCATTCAAAATGTTGAGGGCCAGCAAGTTGAAAAATAAAAAAGACTACAAACACAGGAGAAGAGCAAATCTCAAAAATCTCTGTTCACCTTAAAACTTCTTTGCGGGGGTGGGGGGTCAAGCTCTCACATCCCCAGAACATATATATATATATATATATATATATATATATACTAACCCCAAAATTGTCATACCTTGGAGTAAAGGGAATATTCAGAGAAATGATCTGATCTTTTGGCCATTCAGTCTCTGTGTTTCTGGTGTTTCTGGACTCGGATCCTGACATTTCAAATGTTTACCTTAGAAAACAGGTGTCTAAAAGGAACTAAGATCCTGTCATCCAGGCAGGCAACTAAAATAGATTGATGTTGGGTTTTATCAAACATACCTGTTCTTGTATAAGTAGATCCATTCTGTGAGGAAGCTTGTGGTAATTGTCCCTAGCCATTTCCAAAAGAAGGGAGAATCATGGTTGCCTGGGCCAGAAGGGTGTCACCACAATGATCTTGGAGGATTCCTACTGAATCTTAAGAAGCACCATGGATATTAATGGAAATGGAGGAAATACTACAGGAAAATTCTTGTCCAAAGTAAAGAAAAGGCATCTGTCTTCCAGGCCTTCTTGCATGGAGTCCTGAAACAAAATTGTGACAGTTGATTTTTCAGACAGGAGTCAAAAGGTTCTACTAGAGTAACTCCCTATAGATGGGTCAAATCTTGGAAGACCTGCAATCTAGATTTCCATTCATGAGGATCTTTCTCAGCTTGTCTGCCACACAATTTTACTCTGATGAAATGTAGGGTGCCTGTAGACTGAGATTGTGCTGTGAAGCTGTATCCCAAGTTGGCAAGGCTTGTCTCAAAGGGGGTACAATGTAGTTCCTCCTTGCTTACTGATGTACTAAATGACTGTGGTATTGTCTGTAACCACTTTAACTGGTCTAGGGGACCAAAGATGGTTCAGTGAGTTGAGTACCTTGATCAGGGCAAGCATCTCCTTGATATTTATATGCTTAGTATCTCACACTCCCTGCACTTTTATCCCACCACTAACTGCTTCCCAAGCAAATTCCAAGGAGTCCAAGGTGTTGGTAGTGACTGCTTTGGAGAAAGGAGGGAGAAGGTAAGACCTGGATTTAAGGATATCTGCTATATCCACAAACATATTTCTCTTCTGATAAATCTCAGTAATGGAATCTGAAAAGATAAAGGGTGTTGATGCTGGAACCAAAGATATTTCAGATACCACCGTACCTTTCTCATATGGAGTATTGTTAGGGGTATCATGAGAATCATAGATGCCATGAGACCAAAAATCCTGAGGTATTCCCTCACAGTGGCCATGATCTGAATGGAAAACCATAGAAATAGATCTAAATAAAGATCTATTTTTTCCCTGAGAAAAAATTTCTTTGAACTGAGGTGGCTAGTTGACATCCCTGGAAAACAATCTCTGTGAGGGAGTAAAGAAACACTTTTAAATGTTCTATTGGAATCCCAATTTGTGCAAGAGATCTCTCACCCAAAAGAAAGTGATTCTTGACATTTTGAAAAAAAAACTATGCAAAGATAAGCAAGTAATCAAAATATGGAAATTCTGGATAACCTGTAGCCTGCAATTAGCTATAATTGGATCTAGATAATTTGTTAACATTCTTGGTGCAGTGGATAGTCCAAAGGGTAAGGCAAAGAACTGATAATGCAACCCAGACACAAAATCTTAAGAAACATTAGAAGTCTGGACAGAGGCGCTGGAAGCTGTTGAAGACTGGGGGAGGGGGCTTGAATTAACATTTCCTGATTGGTCTTACCTATCCCATAGCTGATATTTGTATATTAGCCCAAGTGAAGATAAATATGATTATACTATAGATAATTTGAGGGGACCCATGTAAGGGAAGCAGCATTTAGGAACTGCCTCTAGCCATTAGTGGCATGAGGTGCAATCCTGGAGTACATTTTCTATCACCCATCCTTATATCCAAGTTGCATTTGAATATGGACAGGGATGAGCTTTGTTTTACTTGAATGGATAGTCTGTTCTGGAACAGTAGTAGCCTCTGTGATATATATCAGTCCCTCCACAACATTCAGTTTAGATACCTGGACTGAGTATTTCTGATGCCATTTGACTTGCTGATGTTCAGTAGGCCCAACTGTATTAGGTCGGAGGATGCCTTGTATGCCAGACATGTCACCTCTAAGAACTCTGTAGGATACTGAGTATAGTGATAAATCTTTGAGGTAGTCCATGCAAGACCTATTGTTTAGGACTTCTATCCTTTTAGTAATTTGGTTTGAGTTTGTGTGCTTTGGATTTATCCCTTTGGTATTTTGTTTTACTTTTGAGATGTATATGCCAAACAGAAAAAGTCTCAGCACCAAACCCTGGAGGACACCATTGGTGACTGGTCAATTTCCTTATTTTGATCTCCTACATCCTGTGAGCAAGCTTACATGTATGTATTCTTTGATTCACCTTCCTGATTATATTAACCTGATTGTATTTAATTATATTCCTTGTATAATACAGCACCACTTGTTAGAATGTGTTTTAAATTTGTAGTTTGGAACAGTCTTCTAGTAAGCAATGAAACAAAATGTATGAACAAATAATGACAAAACTACCCATTCAGAAAATTTCAACCATAAAAGGCCACTCAAAGTTCTGTCATTACAATCCACCAATATCAGTAAAGATGCAAAATCTCTGCAGAAGTAAGTCATCTAAGTAATTCCACATTAAAGGGATCTGTAACTAAAGAAGAAGTTGCTGCTAGCAAACAACTTCATATTTCATTGTTTCATCTACAAATAAAGTGCCTGTTGCCATTGAAGAATAAATCACCTATGCTTACATTAAAAAAAATGATAAGCTAGTAATTTTCCAATGGGGAATGGAAGGAAAACTGATAACAGAAACATAGTCACTAAGTACCTCCTCCAAAGGAAGACATTCATTGGACTGCAGTATCCACTCTCTTTAAAATACACCACAGCATAGTATCAGCAATCCATCTGTGTAGTATGGGAGTAGAACCCACAGCCTTCTGCATCAAAAGCAAGTACACTACCTGTCGTGCTACTAACATCAAAACCAGTGCAGCATAAATAGCGCTAAACTTCTCTTCCCCCAAAGCTCTCAACTCTTTGTAAAATCCACTTGACACACAACTAAATCTCTCAACATCTCAGCACAAGAAATCTGGAAAATGCCAAAATTTATATTGGGGGGGGGGGGAGGCACAAAACCAGGGACACATTTTAAATATTGCTTGTATAATCTTAGAAAGTTGGTGAAATACAGTGTTTTGTGTTACCATGTGTTTTCTGAAAGATAGGAAGACTGAAACTTAAAGGGCTATCATTATTTAGTGAATTCAGTTCTCACTGATTTGCCCGAAAACCACAAATTTTAAGAGGAACAGACCAAAAGTATGAGCCAAATATTCTGTGAAAATCTGGACAGTTGAGAGCTATGGACTCAACTCCCTGAATCACAAGTGGTGGTATGGGTAGAGAATTCAGGCTTTTGTTTGAGCCTAACACTAACCACCAGGTATACCTAACTGGGGCATTTTACACACACAAACACACACACACACACACACAGACACACACACACACACACACACACACACACACACACACACACACACACACACACACACACACACACACAAACATGCACACACCCGCACACACACACTCACACAGGCACACACACACACACACACACACACACACACACACACACACACACATACGCACACAGGGGTGTAGCATAACTCCTACAAATAAAACAACAAAACTCTCCTTACCAGCATGCCTCTGGCTTTGGCAGCACCAACAGAACAGCGGCATCATAACTCCTGTAACACAGAGCAGTAAGAGAACAAGAACAGCTGGTTTAGTTAGTTTAACTTCTGCACGTGAATCCACGTTAGCATGAAAACTCCACTTCATTAATTTTCCCAACAAGCTGTAGCTGGCTCTATGGTTCTGGTGTCCATGAGTCTGGATGAATAGTGGTGTGATGATAAGCATCTTTTAAGTCTAGTGTTGCCAGGAAACGTGAAAGATGAAGAAGAGGTAATAGATTGTGAAGTGACATTTGTTTGAATTTGGGCACTGTCACAAAAAATGTAGGAAACAAAGATCCAGAAATAGTCTCCAAGCATTTTCTTTCTTTGGCACTAGTAACACCCTTGAATAAAACCACTTCCCAACATGGGAAGGAGAAACTGGTTCTATCACTCTTTGGGACAGCATATAATGAAGAACAGGTATAAATTAAAGAGTCTGATCTCCAGGATGAGGAATGATCTCCAAGAAAGAAGAAACTTCCTCCAACATTAACGTGTAACCCTGATTAATGATTTTCTGAACTAATTTGCCTGAAACAATGTGTTATCAAAGAGAAAAAAAAAATGGAAGTTCCGCCTTTTTAGAAGAGAAAAGGGGCCAGGGTGTTAGGGGGTCACAAGATCTCTAGAAAAGTAATTCAGACTTGGTGGACTGTCATTGGTTTTGGGACATTTGCGACTTCTTCTTGGAACCTGCTTGTTTGTTCTTCTTAAATGTCTGTTTACCTGAAATCTGTTGAGACTGTTTATTCTGGGTATTTTTTGTTTTTGCTAAAATTGAATGATGAGATAGAAAATCCATTGAAGAATTTGGAAAATGGGGTCTGAAAAATCTTAGAGAGTCCCTGGATAAGCTTGTCCCTTTCATCAAATGTTTTCTTTACCTCTGTAGCAGAGGGGCTAAACACTAAGTTTCTATCCAAGGAAGAAATTAAAATCTTTTACATCATCTGAAAAGTTCTAAGAATGAGGCAAAGCAAACCTCCCTAAAAGAATACCAGTGGTCTTAGCCCTGGAAGAAGTATCAACAGAGTCATACGCACACTGCAAACAGTGAGTATTGGCATGTGCAGTGGAAGAAACTAAATTATTTAAAGCAGATTTGTCTTCACAAGAAGAAACTGTTCCTCATACTTTCACAATGTGTTAGAACAAACTTAAAGTCAAAACTGCAAAAGTATACTCTTTTTTCCCAATACTTGTCAAAAGATTTCCCCTCCGTATTAGAAAAAGTAGGATTGGGATTAAGTAAGTATTTAACAGCAGTCAACCATTGCTATAGCTGCTGAGTCAGGTTTGGAAATATTATATAACTTTATACATCCTATCTGTTTTTTTAGGGACAGCTGTCTATCAGGAAAATTGCAGGCAGTAAGACACACATCCTCTAAAGCAGACAGAACAGGAAAAATGAGTGTAGGTTCTGGAAAATCCTTCTGTATCAACTCATAGTAGTGTCTGGGGGATGGATAAACCTCAGAAATCTGAGGAAAAAAAATTGAATCCATATCTGCATCTTGCTTTTCAGATTCAGAATCTTGAATCTCTTCAGGAAAAGAGGAACAGGGCCAACCATGTTACTAATGGCAGCAGCTCTTTCCCCAAGGATGGGCACAGCGTTCTGACACAACAGGTAAACTTCCCTGTTCCCTCTCCCAGGACCGACAAGAGCGGTTCTCACTTGCCCACTGTGGGGACTCTAACAGCCACAGAGAACATGGTTAACCCTCAGTTCATAGTGTCTTTAGGTGTTACACCAGAGGGATCCAGAGTAAAAATGAGTGGCCTGATGTACAACAAATGGTCACAACAGAGTCACCCACATGCTGCTGAGGCAAATTGCTAGCTTACTGTGGTGGCAAAGTCTGTTTGCCTGACTTTTTCTTTTTGTGGCTGGAAAAAGGACTGAACATGGGGCCTACAATCTGTTCCATGCTCAATCCAAAAATGTACTACTTTTCCAGGGAAGATAAGCAGAAAATTCCAGGAAAACTATCAGTCCACAAAAGTTAGTTTATGACAGATAAAATACAGTAAAATGCACTTTAAAACACTATGGCGACCCAACAACTTCTAAAAAATCAACAAAATTTCTCTGCAGAAAATATGTTTTCAGTAGTTTACCCTACTTTTAAACTGACAGAAAAAACAAGTTCTCCATTTAAAAGAACATTACAATCCCAACTGAAACAAAATACTCCTAACTTTAAAATAAATTTCCTGAAGAGGAAAGTAATACAACTATAAGTAATTTGAGAAAACAGAAGTTTTTTTTCCCCAAAGGGAACTTATCTGCCGAACAAAGGAAAACAGAAGCCGAATGTCAATCCTCAAATGCCTCAGAGGAGTATATTCTTTGGCAGCAGTAAAGCTCTGAAGTTCTTTCTGCTTAAACTTATCAGTTAGTCAGCTCAACTTGAACTGCCTGACAGTTTGGTACATGGGAAGGTGCTCTAAAGATTTGGAAGCTGGCCAACTGTTATCTCCTTGACAGGGTATAACCCACATATCTAAGGCTACTATAGCAGTGATCAATACGAAGAACATGGAATATTTACTTTTAATGTTAGTTGAGTTCTTTCTACACTTCTGTCACTGCAAGGAATGGATCCGTTCTAATTGTCACATATCCCTCGGTGATTAATAAGCAGTATAATTATGGCCGCGTTCCAGGATATTGATCAGACACCTTGAACAAAATAAGAGAGCCTAGATTATAATTGCCTTTGCTGTAATCATCAGCTCAGAGTTGTGTACAGAAGCTAGAAAATCTATATAGCAATAATGTCAAATGTAAGACTGCTAATATGGAACAAACTGCAATAGTTGCTTCAGAAAGTGAAGATTGTGTGTATAAAATGAATTACAAGAAGATAAACTTTTACAGTTCAATAATGCACATTTAACATTATTATTTATTTCATTTTATAAGATTATAAATAAAGTATTATAGCACGTGTACTTAATTGTGATTGATTGGCAAAAGTGAGTAAAATATGAATCACGACTTTGGAAATTTTAATTAGCTGTCTTTACTCAGCTACACTTTTGTGTAGACAGGTTTGAAAAGTTAACAAAAAATCAGTTGGATTTTATCTTCAACAAATATGATGACCTTGTTAATGTCTGCCCAATAAGTTCTGTCTCTCACTTGTTAATGAAACGTCTGATTAAAAGAACTCTGTTAGAGTATTGACCAAGCTCTTTAAAAAAATTGCAATTTCTTTACTGACCTGTGTTCACTGAGCGTGCTCAGTAAAAAAAGGATGTATAAAAAATTATATTTATTTGCTTCTTTGTCAATTATGAAATGAAAACTTTTTAAATCAATACTTCTGGTAAAAGTGAATCACACATTTTTTTCATTTTACTATGCCACTTATAAATACAATGCTGTTTGAAAGAGTTTCAGTATATTAAAATGACTTGAATAATATGTTGTTCAATATACAATGTTATAAACACAAGACAGAATTTGCAAAGGCTTGATTATGTCGTTAAAATAACAACTATTTCATATATGGTTGTGCAAGATATTTATGAGATATTTGCAACATTTAGTTGACAGACCTAGGCTAAAGAAATGGTATTTGCATGTTGACTCCAGCACTTTTAAGTTGCAAATGATTGCTCTGCCTGATATACTTAAATTGAATCTCTAGCCTAAAATCAGTTATCCACCTTCGCAAATGCACCTTGTTATACATCCCATGGGTAGCTAAGAAGCACAGATTCCAAGGCATATATCATTCTGTGGCTGTATACAAAATGGTTCAGATGATGATTTGCACTGTAAGCAATACAACACCAAATTCAAGACTGACAAACACAAAGACAGCCGCCATTTTTACCTAATAAAAGCCTTAGGGCAGGATTCACAAAGGCTTGCACGGAGTCTAAGAGTTGAGTAAGACTCCATGCAGCCATCATGTCTGCCGAGCGATCCAAGAACAGCCGGTAGGGGCATGCAACAGAGCTCTCAAAACGAGTCCTACACGGACAGGGCTTGGATATCAAAATTACCTCAATTGCAGGTGAAAGCTATGCAAATGAGGTAAATTTGTGATCCAGGAAACCTGAACCTGTCCGAGTAGGAGTAGTGTTATTTGTAGAAATGTACTCAGTTGACAACTGAGTACGGTTCTGCAAATAGCAAAACGGAGCCGTGACAGCTCCAAAAAACGGATGCATTTACATGGGGAAGCATGCCAATGGCCAAAAATTTGGCCAATTGGCAACGTTCAGTGATGCAAAATAAAAATAAAATAACTTTTTTTTTTTCATCCCCATCTCTGGGGTTTAAGCATAGCACAGCGCCGTGCAAACGTGCTGCACCCTAAAAACCAGACAAGCAATAATTAAGATCCACAAATGTGGATTTTATTGCTAATATGAATTTACAATGCAAGGGAATGGCAGGCTGAGCACAACATGACCACCGAGTAGAGGTTGCTAAGGGAAAAGTTCAGTAAGAGATGTAACCAAGCATTAGTAGGCAATCCTATGCAAATGAGGGTTAGGATAGTGAATCGCAAGTTTACATAGCAAATGAGCACAGTCAGTGGAGTGTAGGAGTAGGATAAGGGGAGTAATAGAGTAGAAGATAGGTGACATCACGAGGGGGGTATGTATGAAAGAAGTGAAGCTCATTGGAGCAGAGTGGCATGTGTCAGCTGTCATTTACACATCATGGAAAGAGGTGTGTCAAAAGGTAGGCTAGGTAAAGGCAAGAAATCGAAGGTGTATGCCGTGGATAACACTAAAGTTTCTTGCTGAGTGTGTATGCATGCGGGTGTGCACCTGTAAACCCGAGTAAGACTGTGTGCGCACGTGTAAGTGTGTGTGTGTGCACGTTTAAGCCGGAGTAAGCATGTATAAGGATGTTGAAATAGTTGTAAGTGCGTTTGTGCCGGTGTGCATGTGTTTTAACAAGAATAAGCAAGTTTTAGTCCGTGTAAGCATGTGTGCGCGTGTGAGTTGCTGTGCGCACGTTTGCGCTTGTGTGTGCGGCGCTGCCCCCCCGAGGAAACAGAAAGGAAAAAGGAAGTGCAACAAATAGTAGGAAGTTACCATGGAGTACTAGCAGTGCTAGCAGGTGAAAACAATCAGAATCAGGCAATTACTCAGGCAGTCACTAGCCCAGCACAGCCCAGCACTTAAAACTCTGCAAACAACAGTCCATAATGTTTCTCTCAAGAGACACTGCAACACTGCAGTAAGCTAATAGAAGTGAAAACTGAAAAAGCTTTACTGAGACAAAGAAATGTTAGGGGCTGCCATTGCTGTTATAAGGCGACATATGCAACATGCAGAGGGTGGTGACAATGCAAATGCTGCTGGACAACCCACAATGAGGAGACGGAGAAGAGTGTACAGGCCCAGGGTAACCTACCAGGGGCTACATGAGCTGGAGATAGTGGAGCGCTACAGAGTGGACAGAGACCTCTTGCAGCAAATTGTTGAGCTGTGCAGGCCACACCTCACACACAGAACCAACAGAGGGGAACCCATCCCAGTGGAAACCAAGGTATGTGTTGGCCTAAGAATATTAGCAACAGGTACCTTCCAGAAACCAACTGGTGATATGATGGGGATATCACAGGCATCAGCATTCAGGGTACTGCACCAGTTCCTGGATGCCATGTCAGCACATGTTGGTGATCATGTATATTTCCCCAATTCCCGTGAGGTATTGGCCAGCAATATGCATCTCTTCCAGCAAATAGCAGAATACCCTGAGGTAGTGGGTGCAATAGACTGCACGCACATACGCATCAAAGCACCAGCCGGTGAGCAGGGTAGGGTCTACTACAACCGCAAGGGCTTCCCCTCCATCAACTGCCAGGTTGTGTGTGATGCCCAGGGCATAATACTGAATGTGTGTGCTGGCTGCCCTGGAAGCAACCATGATTCCCATATCTGGCATCTGACGCAGCTGTACCAGACATTTGCCAATGGGGACATCCCACATGGTCACCTAGTGGGGGATGCTGGCTATGCACTGGAGCTGTGGCTCATGCCACCCATCAGAAATGCACACACACCTGAACAGGAACACCATAATGAGGCACACGCACAAACACAAAATGTAATCGAGCGTGTGTTTGGCCTGTTCAAGTCACGGTTCCGGTGCCTGGACACATCTGGTGGAGCCTTGCAGTACACACCAACTACATGTACCCAAATTGTCATGGTATGTACTATGCTACATAATATGATCCAGGTAAAACAGCTGCAGCAGGACCAGCATAGGGCCGGGCCAAACAGCCCCCCACCATTGCCAAGGCCATCACAGGCAGAGCGTGACTCGGAGGAGGAATAACCTAATCCTGCCCCAGTAGGCAGAAGGAGGTGTGCCCAGTATGCTTTGGCCTTGGCAAAAAGGCAACACATAGCACATACACTGGCTCAGTAGGAACTCTGGAAATTATACCTCTCTCTGACTCGCACATATAGTAAAAGGGATGCCTAACTTGACACTACCTGTTTTCAAACATGTATAGGGAGTGTAGTATGTGCATCTGACATAGGCAGCCCTGCAGCACCACCTGAGGTATGATTGCCATGTGTTAAGCAATATAAAGCAGTGCTAAACAGCATTTACCACCATGTAGTATGTGTAAACAAAATCACACACACCAACTAGCACAACTGTGGTCAATGCTGAGTAATATTTAGCAACGTCCAGCAATGTTGGTTAATATTGAGTAATGTCGGACAAGCTTGGTTTAAGTAGGGCATAGCTGAACAAAAGCCAACATGCTCATATTTGCTCTACTGGCCCTTAAGCAGTCTGGTCTGCTCAGTATGAAAATATAAAGCAGTGATGGGCCTCAAACCCAGGATACTGTGCACTATAGTCATAGTATTGAACCACTAAACCATGACAGTATTGCAGTGGTCAGCCTGTATGAAGAAATGTTGATAAGTCTATGCAAAGTTTCTCATGGAAACCCTGCAGGCACAGCATAATCCCTGTCGAGTTATGACACAAAGGTGAGTCCTGCAGTAAGAATAGAACCTGACTTTCAACACACACAGTATAAATGTTAATATTGGTCATGTTCACACACATCAACAAATGTAGTGGACCTCAGACAGCAACATACTGAAAGGTCACACTGGGTATGCTCACACACTTGAATAAATGAGACAAATGTCAGGCAACAAAACACTGAAAGTCCGAATTGGGCATGCTCACACACTTAGGCCATGTCTGAGTACAGCAGGGGGCCACACATATCCAGCAGTTGCATGTGTTAACCCAGGAACCTCTCACTATTCAGCAATCCACCCTGTGCACACAGTTATATGACAACAGACACATATATAATATAGTGGAACCCTGTCATAATCAAATATGTTCTGCAGATACCTAAGTTGTTCATAGAAAGTGGGAAAGCAAAGACGATAAAAACCTGCAATCAGTATCATCAATAAACATTGTGCATCCCGAACATTATCATAGGTTCAGAGGTTGATACTAGGCTATCTGCCCTAGGACATGTACAAGCCTAGCCAGAGTGTGTTTGTTTTTTGCAACCCTGTCAGATTAGTACACTGTGCCTGTGAATAGTAGGTCACACAAGATAGCCAATTTACATTTAGTCTATTGTGCCTCTGTCTAGCAGGGACACAGAAGATATCCCATGGGTAAACATACGATTACCCATCCACTTGTCAAGATGTCTCTTGTAGGTGGTCAGTGGGTGGCTCTGCCTATGCAAAACCGGGATTACATTCCGGAGTGAGTGGAGCCTCCGGGATAAGAATCTGTCCCTCCAGCATGTCCTATTAACATCTGTGCTGAGGTTTATGTCCCTGGAGTGTGTAGCTCCAAGGGATTCGGATATCCTGAGGTGGAGCATGTCCATTAATTCTCTGTTGGACATTAACTCATTAACCCCGAGTACCTTTTCATGGCGTCTCTGTGCTTAACACCGAGCGCGCCATGAGAAGATACTAATTACAGGCTGTTACCCCCGAGTGCCTTCCACAAGCATGAGAAACTGTGCTCAAGATTTGTAGATGAGCTTAACGTAAAACACGCTGAAATCTTAACTGAATTTGTAAATTACCTTATATAGTTATGATTCAGCATGTTTTTACATTAAGTTCACATTAAAGTTCTTGTAGAAAATCATGTTTAAATGTTCTTGATAAAGTAAGTGGTGGCAGCCGATCGGATTCTTGCAATCCAAGCCACCACTTGCTTCACACACCTCCGTCTTGGAAACACATGAATAACGTGCCCCGTGAAAAGTTCAGAAGGTAAGCAAATTACACACCCTAGAGCTGCCCTTGTTTTATGAAAAAAGCTTTTTACAAGACTGAAAAAAAAACACAAGTTTGACGTGAAAACAGAAAAGTAATTATAATTTCCTATACCAGATTAGCCAGTTTCCAAAATACAGAAACGTGCCCTTCTCCAGCCAAACCCCACAAAAATACACTAATCCAATTCACGATGATGTCGCACGTATAGCTAAGAATTATTAATCAACAGATACGTTGCAGATATGGCACCTCCATCCTTTTACAGGATGGACTGATGAGGTATGTGCGTGTGATAGCAGCTAGATCATATTATTCAGAATAGATGCCAATCTGCAGCTGAATAGTTAGCCATGACTTGCAGGGCGGCCACTGTTTCTGCCAAAGTGCCAAACAATGAGAAGCATGGTGCAGTTAAAGAAACGCTACCCTAGAAGTGCTACATTCTGATCTTTTTGCAATAATAATAAACAAACATTGGCACCAGAACCCAATGAGACTTAATGCTAGACGTAATAGTGATATAATTATAAGAGAACACGGGGGGAAAGTTCATGCTGAACACCTATCAGCTGCACATAAACTTTATACAGCTTTCATAAACTTGATCCATGGGCGCCGAAACTGTAGGACGTGGGGGGCTGAGCTTTTGCATATTAAGCAGCTCATCTTCTATTTAAAAAAAAAATATATAGATGCTGTTGAATACAATTTTTTTTTAAACCTGGCAACCACGAATGGCAAGCAAGCGATTAAACCATGCAGCTGTGAATGCCTTCCATTCGATATTCGTGGCTGCACAGTTGCTTGCTTGCCTTCTATAATGTATTAGTTTCATCTACATATAAAGTATGTTCCACCTTCACATGGAGGGCTCTCATGTTTACTTTCTATCCTACATTATGGTTTGAAAGGGAGCAGAGCTGAGCAATGCTGTCTGCATATTCAGGGAGTCTACCTTTGGGTGTCTGCATCTAAACTTTTGACTGCTAATTTGTCTGCAGCCATCAACATGAAGGGTGTAATCAGATGAAGTTCTTGTCTCATGCATATTACACATGTACTTACTATTAAATGACCAAACAGAACGTGTAACTGAAATTCTGTTTGGTCGTTTAATAGTTAGCAGTATAATTTACAACTAAATCATATGCGGGCAGTGTCTAAGGAACAAACTGCAGCTATCTGTGAAAGAGAAATGAATCATATTATTTCAATGACTGTATTCTTTTTTAAAATTGTATAAGTATCTTTAGTAATCTATTGTATGTACCTAGTATGTTTGTTTGCTTATAGAGCTTTTCTCTATTGTATGTACCTAGTCTGTATGTCTATTTTTTGGAGCTTTTCTCCCCAGGACTCCATTGAAAACGGGTTCTTTTGGCCCAATGGACTATCCTGGTAAACCAACTGCAAATAAATAAATAAATAAATAAGAGTTCACAAAAGGAGATAACCGGCACCTGTAAGTATCTGGCGACTAGTCGGCAGGATGGGCACTGCTGGAGCTGCTTGTGCAGTTAGGGAAAGGTTGCACGAGGTGAGGGTGCCAAGAAGGAACATGTGCTGAGGCAGCCTTAGGGGTGAGGAATCGAGATTCAAGCTCCAGGTGATAGGTTCATAGATATCTGATCGCTATGAAGAGCATGAATATGTGTGTGTTAGTGGTGCTCTTTAGGATCATAGTGCACTTTGCCTTCACTTCACAATTAACATTTTTGCCATGTTGCCAATATATGAATATTGTAAAGTAAAAAAAAAAAAAAAAAAAAACGATTATACGGGCAGTGATTTACGTTTATTGTGTCAAGGAAATAATATTTAACTTATATTGCTGGATTTGTGAAATTAAATAATTGGGTAATTTTGCACTTGAAGAAAGATTTTCTAATCTGAGAAACTATAACTCTACATTGCAGGGAAGACAGGAAGTTGCATGGATTTTACTAGGGCAAGACTAGGTGGATGTTAATGACTGTTGTAACTTTAAAAATAAGATGCATTAACTGCCATGTAGAGGCCTGCAAGTTAAGAATTTGATAGATTCATTGGCTCCAGTAGAATGAGTCAGCAGTGCTGAAGTACTGGAATATTAGTTCCTTTAGTTGTTCTTTTTGGTATTGTCTAGGAATGAGAAACATACCTCTCAAGTGTACCTCATTATGAGGAACGTACCTCATTTGGAGTCTTAAAAAGTTCATGTTCCTCAAAGTTTCTCAATGTTCCACATTGAAAGACTCTGACACACATTCAGTGTTAGGAATTTTTTTAACTGAAATCTATGGTAAACAGAAATGAATCATATTATTTCATTAAAAGCACTATTTTATAAGTAAAACCAGCATATTTTAACAATCCTATGGCCTTCCTAGTTGAAGTTGTTAGTAAGCCACCAGTATGTGTTCCACATTTTGCCCATTTGTTCCACATTATGAGGGCTAGTGTTCCTCATTTTGGAGATGGAAGGTTGAGAGCTATGATGAGAAATAATGCCATCTCATACAAATAGAGGTAACCTGGCATATTGTCTTACGGGGGCAGAAACTATATGGTCTGGAATGAGAGAGTAAGAAAGACTTGAAGGGTTGGGTGTCTAGGCAACCATTATGATCATGTGAGTGGCTGGGGAGGGGGAAATGATAAGGTGAATAAAGCCTTTCTTCTTTTCCACTTTTTCTTTTTCCTCAGTTGTCAGGAGGAACCTCAGGAATGGCTTGCCTGGGATTCTTTCAGCTAAGTCGATAATTGTTTTCAGGCACCATTTATTTCATTATTTTTCTTAATTCTATCCATAAGGTGAAACACTGTTATTGTGATGAAAAATAGTATGACTCAATGGTCCACTGCAGTGCATGCATTGTTTGCCCATGTAGTACATGTTTATAATCTCCTCTGAAGGGTGGCATGCTCAGGATTGCAGCACCTCCATTCCAGTTATAGTAGATATCTTTGTCGTATGAGCTCTTCCCTATAGCCATTTGACTGTCCAGCAGACAAGGAATGGCGTTTTGTTGAGTTGTGGTTCTTCATAGGATCACAGGAGGTTACTAGCCTAATGGCCCTGGGGGCCTTACAAGCCTAGCCAAGAGTTTATCCCCAAAACAAACCTCAGTCAGCACCTGTCGCCCCTGTCAATGATCGACATAGGTGGAACCCCTGGGACAGATTTGTGGTTTCCCATCCACTCATCAAGGTTGCACTTGAATAGTGTCAGCGAGGTGCTCTGTTTGACGTGTATGTGAAGTCTCTTCCAGAGAAGAAGCAATGTCTGGGAGACAAACCTTTCTCGCTAGCAGGTTTGTTGATGTTGCATATTTGGGGGTGCAGGGGTCTTATCTCCTTGTACAAAAACAAGTTTAAAGAACATTGATGTTTGACATCTGTCATTTTTGAGATCCTGAATTGCAAGTCTTGAGGTAGTTGTAATATGGACCTCTCTAAATTCTAGGATGGGATCAGATAGGCTCTACCTTGAGGTGAGATGACTTGTATTTCTCATTATACTAAGTAGTTCCCTGAGTGAAATAAAGGTTATTACTTGCTGGCTACTACCAGCATGGAGCTACCTTATATTTTGGGATTTTTTTCTTGGCTTTGTCAGTCATGTGTGGAATTTAGGTGGGAGGAAGGACTCTATAATATCTATGTGTTATAGTATTTTACTGAATTACTCAGCTCATCCCCCTACTGATGATAATGAGTCTGTGTTACATAGCTGCACAAGGTAATATAATGAATGCCTCTTCAACAGGTTATGTGCAGCAATTATCACCTGTGTCTAAGCATGCATAACTTTGCAGTAATGAAAGTCAGGTCATTATCACATTAGCAATAAGTGCAGTTACAATATAGCACTGAGTCATTATCACTTTTCAGGTAAAATACATAAGTAGAAGTCGTTATCACATTATCAACGCGCTTCTGCTAAGCTTCTTTTTCCTCTGATGATTTCCGACCGAGGGGCCCTGCTTTTTGCATCCGAAATCAAGTGTTGGTTCCTGGGTATGATCTTCACATAATCCTCGGTCTAAAATAGAAGATCCAGCTCCCAACAGGCTAGGTTGTCAACACTAACATTGTGTGAAGGCTAAATTCCCAAGGTGCAATGCTTCCTTAAAGCTACAGAGCCCAACTCTACACAGTCCTGCACCGAAGGAGAATAAAAATGAAAGTGAAGAGTAAAAACAACTCAAGCAACCAGAGGATACAGCAAAACTTCGTAGAGGAAGCAGGCTCACACTAATATGGACAAAATACTGGATATCTCACTATACAAAGGTACTTTAAAAACTACATGGTGACTTAAAATAGGATAGGATGCTGAAGAAATCTAAGGGCTTAATACATTTAACGTTGTACTGTTTAAAGGGCAAACAGTGGAAATGCATAATATAGGTGGATCTTATGTCTGGTTGCATATTAGTCTCTGTTTATTCAGCTTAAAAAACAGAGGCGTTTTTTTTTTTTTTTACATAGACATTAAGACAGCAACTTGTGGATTATGGTCACAGCCAGATGGACACTCAGTTTTATCTATAGTACAAGCCATAAAAAAGAAGGGGAAGGAAAAGAAAAAAAGAAAAAAAATGTTATTTGTGCAGTTTTGATGAAAATATCTTGTTTCAAAATACTTTAGCATTGTTCAAACCCTGTATGAATACAGAGTCCGAGAAAGGAGTTCTAGATAAATTAAGGGCTCATCAAAATACAGGATATAATGTTTTCTACATGAATGTAAATATATAGTTAACTTAGCAATTTTCTCACTTTACTTTCAATGTGTGCTCTGCATGATTTTTCAAGCTACAGTACTAGGGATAGAATAGGTTTCTATGCTCTGCTGGTATTGGTTTAATGAACTGGGATACTGGATGAATAGGGATACCCCATGGTTAAACCCTAAAAAGAATTTCTATAGTCTCTATCTAACAATTGTGCTTCTAATAAGAACTGGCATCCCAATCTCTTCCAGGGGGACAGAGGTAGTGGTTAGGCACTGGGATAAAGCTGGAAGAGTTTCTCATCTATATCTAATAATGTATGTATGTGTTTGGGGTCCTGCAGTGATAACGGTTATTTAACAGTACAGTACATAGCTTCCAATTTGGTATTCAAGTCCTAAAGAAAAGATGTTGAAGTTAGCCTCATGGAATGTTAAAGGTTTACAAACAGATAATAAGAAAATCTTTTTCATGCATCTTGTCTATAAATCCAATCTAGACTTTATAATGATACAAGAAACACACCTACTAAAGGAGCAGTGGGTTCACACGGCAAATAAAAAATGGATCAAATCCATTATAGCAGCTGGTAATAACACCAATAAAGCAGAAGTTGCCATCATTATTAAAAATTTGTTCCAATACAATATTTTAAGACAAGATTCAGATCCAGAAGGCAGATGGTATTATTTTATAACCAAAATTGACAAAGTAGACAAACCAATCTTGATAGTAAATGTATATGCCCCTTGCTCCTCTCAACACAAATTTATTACGGGCATCTATAACTTAATAAACTCCTTCCCAGAACACTACTACATCCTAGGGGGGGACTGGAACTCTATTCAAGACCCAAATATAGATAGAACAAACAAAAAAGCTAAATTCAACTCACAGGCCACTACTGCCCTTTTCGAAATCAAAAATGATTTTAGACTTAGCGACCCACACCTCATTACCGTCCCTCATACAAATAGTAAAGGTTTTACCTTCTTTTCACAGTGTCATAAAACTTGGTCCAGACTGGATTTCTTCTTAGTCTCGGACACCCTATTACAATTTAAACTTTCACTAGACACAGAACCTAGATCTCTATCGGATCACTCAAAAATCACCCTTACAATAGATTGGGCACATTGCAACTCACGACATAACCATAATAGACTATGGCACTTGAACCCTAACTTATTAGAAAAACAAGATATTAGAAAAGAAATTGACTTATTACTGGACCAATGCATTTTAGCTATTGTAGATAACACCTTTCCGTTCGATATAACTTGGGCTACCACCAAGGTATTAATTAGAGGGATGTTAATCAATAAATACGCTTTCTATAAGAAAATATTTTCACCAAAGAAAAAAGTATTAAGGATAAAATATCTAAACTTGAGCTTAGGCTGCAGCAGTCTTATTCCGTGGAGGTAGAGAACTCCATTAATCAACTTCAAGCTAAGTTACTAGCACTACAAGCAGAAAACCTATCATTTCAAGAAATAAAAAACCTAGCCAATTACTCACAGTGGGCCCAACTCCCCTCTAGATTCTTGGCAAGACTGTTGAATAAACATAAACCTAATCCACATATCTCAGAACTTATTTTTCAGCAAAACAGTTACTCTAACTCACAAGATATAGTTAAGGTCTTCGAGAGCATATATGAAGAGGTGTACAACCCTACCCCCAAAACATTCAATGAACAGGAACTACTTTTATTTATTAATGAACTAAACTTCCCCAGGCTAGAGGTACAACAACAAACTTCTCTATCAGCTGAACTTACACAAGTGGACATCAAAACTATAATTAATAACCTCAAAAATAATAAGGTGCCGGGTCCTGATGGTTTCTCAGCCGAGTTCTACAAATGCTTTAGTTCTAAGATGTCGATCATACTACATCACCTATATAATCACATAATACAAGAGGGTATCTCTGACCGCACCTAAATGCATCCAGAACCATATTAATACCTAAACCAAACAAGGACACGACCAACCCTAATAATTACAGGCCCATTTCTATTATTAATTTGGATATGAGAATTATGGCAGCAATTTTGGCTAATAGAACTAAGACTATAATTACAAAAATTATTTCCCTAGAACAATCTGGGTTTATCAATCAGAGACAAACAGTTGATCAAACTCTAACTCTTGAAGCAATGATATCTTTATCCCTAAAGAAACAAACACCTATCTACACCTTAGCTATAGACGCTTCTAAAGCATTTGATAGAATCAATAAGTCATTTCTGACCTTGATTCTGCCAAAATTTAACTTTCCTACACAGTTTATTCACTATATAAACACTTTACACAACAGAGCATATACCACTCTACAAATTAATAAACTTAGCTCCAAAAAAATAAATATTAACAATGGGATTAGACAAGGATGCCCCCTATCACCTTTCCTATTCAACCTATATATTGAGCCCTCATTCTTACTAATAAAACAAAGAACATTTCATAATATACCCCTCCTTTTTAACACTGAAATTTCTCTATCAGCGCAGACGACTTAAATATATATTATTCTCTTCCCAACACGGATCTTTACAAAATCAATAATTCAATAGAATTATTTTCAAAGTTCGCGAACTATAAGGTAAACTTGGATAAGACAACAATATTCCCAATTAATAACTGCGCTCAATTCCCAACTGCAGGTACTATACCTAATATTAAAGTCAGTGACCACATACAATACCTAGGAATAGCATTCTATACCGATGCACATAATTACTATCAGGACAATGTGATTAAAACATGGAACACCATACAAAAAGACTTGGTAAGATGGACACAATTGAAACTCCCCCTTCTCTCTAGAGTAGCCATCATTAAAATGAATATCCTCCCCAGAATACTTTTTATATTTAATGCAACCAATACACTGATCCACAATAAAATCTTTAACAACATCCAATCAACCCTCTCAGAATTCATCTGGCATCCAAGACCCAGCAGGATAAGTTATCAAAAACTTATATATCCAAAGGACAAAGGTGGGGTAGGCTTGCCTGACTTTAAACTGTATTACGAAATTACCAAAGGTAGTAGACTAATTAATATTGCAAATTACAGGGAACAAATCAATATGTGGTGCCCAACCTGGTTGAAATTATATCATAACTATGTTAAAACATTACAATTTAATCCCAAGGCCCCCCCCCCATTTCTAAAGGGAATATCCAGAAGAAGATACAAAATACAAAATGACATATGGGAACAAATGAAAATAACACAAAATCTCTTCCAATCGCTAAATCTATTAACTGCTTTTTATACTTTCCAACCATTACACCTTAACCCCAATATTCAACTAAATGAAAAGATGGTTGACCTGAATCAATACCCACTACTGAAAGAAAAGACAGTTTTAGACATTTATCTACTTAGGCAGGAATCTATAACTAATATTAGAAACAAACTTAATCTCCCATTTAAATATACAATTATGATAAGACAACTGAAAGAAGTATGTTACAGATTTTGGAAGGATACTGACATCCCAGATCAACATATAGATACATGTAGAACACTTTGGGATATGATGACACGGAAAAAAAAATTATCTTAAATACCTATAAATTCATTATCTCACTTAGACACACGAAAGAAGCTATCCACTCCAATTACTGGACAAAACAAGACCCTACAATTACCTCCAATATAATTGCACAGGCAATTCAGAAATTTTCCAAAGACATTCTCCTTCAGAAGCTCAGATATACTCAACTTATGATCCTAAACAACGCATATTTTACGCCCACAATATTAAATAAAATGTACAAAGAACTCCCACCTTTTTGCCAATTCTGCCCCTCCAAAGAAGCTGATATTATTCATATATTTTGGAGTTGTAAATGTACATACAAACTTTGGTGTGCCTTAAGAGTCAAATTAAAGAAAATGGGCTATGAAAAATCAACCTTATCCTGGAAATTTGCCCTCTTACACGTACCTCCTATAGGAATGAAGAATAATCACACGCACATTCTAGTTACAACATTTATGCTAATAAAATACTACATCACATTAAATTGGAAAGACAGGTCCAAAATAACATGGGATGGATTCAAGCAAACAGCTAGTAAACAACTCCTGGCTCATAAATATTTATGGTATTCCATGAGGAAAAAAAGGACCCAGAAGGACACTTGGAAAATGATAATTGAACTCATTCTGACATGATTGTAACGCATATTTCTTCTGTATGCTGCATAGATTGATATAGATGAGAACTGTATATAGGTTATCTAATGTATATAGGTTTTATGTTTGTAGGTCTGTACATTGTATGTTATTGTTTTATTCTCTGTTATATCATTTTCTTGTCTTCATTTGGTTTTGATATAACCCTAATAAAAAGGAATTGAGAAAAAAAAAAAAAAAAGAAGTCGTTATCACATTGATGAATGCACAAGCCAGATTGTGTTTTTTCTCTCTTTGGAGTCATTGCAAGCCACTTCCCTCATTCTTCATCAACTACCTACCGTCCAAAACCCTTGATTTTTCTTTGTGTGTGTGTGTGTGTGTGTGTGTGTGTGTGTGTGTGTGTGTGTGTGTGTGTGTGTATACACACATATATATATATATATATATATATATATATATATATATATATATATATATATATATATATGTCTGTGCATATATGCGTGTATATAAATATGTATGTACATAATGCACTTGCACCTATATACATATACACACACACACACATATATATATGCATGTATATATCTTGTCAGACCGACTACTTCACTTTGTGATTAGTATGACAGCTGTATGACAGCGGTCTCTCTTGGGAGCTAGGGTGATGAATCTGCATATTTTGGCTGCAGTTCATTTAGAGGTGATTTATTTTTCTTTTTTTCTTTTTTTACAGATGGATGGAGTGGTAGCGAGGCATATGACCCTAGGGGCTGACTGGACAGCTTTTGTGCTATTCAAAACAGTGGCTGTATGTTTCATTACAGTGCATGTACATGACAGGAAATGTGACTGGATGGTCATTTGGAAAATGTTTCATTCAGGTGCTTGTACATACATCAACACTTTATTCAAGGGGTCTCTTGGGTGACCGCTTTATTTCAGGTCTTGTTTCTGGCACCAATCATTTGTTTGGGTGATACCCTCTTGGAGGATGTCCACATCAGTAGAGGAATTGATGACAGCGCCCAGCTTGCAGTCATCTGCAAACTTGGTCAGCTATAGCCCACTGGTTTTGGCCTGCACCTAAGAAAAGTATATCCCAAAACAACAGAGGCCCCAAGACCAATCCCTGGGGTACAGCGCCTGTTACAGGTCTACTGCTCGAGGTGGCTTTCTCTATTCTGACTAGGTGCATTCTGTCAGTGAGCCAGTTTGCTACCCATCTCTAACATACAGATTGATGCCTAGTTGAAAGAGTTTGTCTATTATTCTCAAGTGGGGAATAGTATCGAAGAATTTGGCCAGGTCAGGTGAGCATGTCAGTGTGTCAAGTAATACCTCATTTTGAAGACAGTATTGATAGTTCCAACATGGCAAATGAACTGTGCCTGTATGTTGTACACATGTGCAGATATCAAAGTTTGTTTCGGACTTAGGTTATGGAAATTATGATTTTTTTCATATTTTGGTAAATAACTTTGCAAGAGAGCATCTGAATGTGCCAAGTAATACCTCATTTCGAAGACAGTATTGCTGGTTCCAACATGGTAAAAGAATTGTGTCTGTATGTTATGCATATGTGCAGATATCAGTTTGTTTCGGACTTAGGTTATGGAAATTATGATTTTGTTTTCATATTTTGGTAAATAACTTTGCAAGGGAGCATCTGAATGTGCTAAGTAATACTTTATTTTGAAAGCAGTATTGATAGTTCTAGCATGGTAAAAGAATTGTGCCTGTATGTTGTACTCATGTGCCAATATCAGCGTTTGTTTAGGACTTATGTTATGGAAATTGATTTTTTTCATATTTTGGTAAATAACTTTGCAAGGGAGCCTCTGAATATGTCAAGTAATACCTCATTTTTGAAGGCAGTATTGCTGGTTCCAACATGGTAAAATAATTGTCTGTATGTTGTACACATGTGCAAATATCAAAGTTTGTTTTGGACTTAGGTTATGGAAATTATGATTGTTTTCATATTTTGGTAAATACCTTTGCAAGGGAGCATGTCAGTGTGCTAAGTAATACCTCATTTTGAAGACGGTGTTACTTCTTATAACATGGTAAAAGGACTGTGTCTGTGCACTGTACATATATACAGATATCACAGTTTGTTTAGTCTTGTACGATTATGAAAATTATACATTTCCAATACTTCTCATTATTATGCCCATATCTTTGCAAAGGAGCATGGTGATTACACAAATGATGCATCATTTTGAAGCTGACATTCAGATGCACAACTTCTACACTGATATGTAGGCTATGTCTGTTACAGATGATGAGATATTATGCTTTGTTTATTTATCAATTATGAGAAATATTATATTAATCATATTTATGTGAATATCTCCAGAAAGGAGCATCACACAGTAATGGTTAAGGTATCATTTTAAAGCTGACATTCATACTAACAAATTAAATACAAATTGTATGGGTCTACATGGTATATTGACCAAGATATTGTGCTTTGCTTTTCCAGAAAGGTAAAAAATATGCACAATATCAACATTCCTTGCCAAATATTTAATAATGACTTTAATATGCACTATCAACATTAACACTGTCGGAAAGGTCAGTGTCTGCTGAACAATTTTCGTGTTTACATTTTTAGTCTAGCTCTTATAGTTAAAGAGTTATAAACATTTGTTTTCTGTATGGTGTTAGAAATGGATTTTCTGAAAATGAGGTCAGGCTGCACTGTTGTTCCTATCGTGGAATTAAGAAGGCAGCTTTTTCTGAGGTGCTCCGGAGTGAATGAGTTAACAGGCACACATCACATCTGAGTAGGCGGTAAGCGACTGAGTAGAGCTGGAGTTACTGTATCTGAATTGCGCAGGGCATCTGTGTGAGTCCCTAGATCAGCTTGTTGAGGAACTTTTGTGGCCATTACAGTTGCTACAGGTGTCAGGTAAAGTACATCCCAAATGGGGCATTGTAACCAAGCATGGTCATGATGAGTATAGGGGCACAATGACCTCACTTGATCTAGATGTGAAACCATACGGGATAAGGTGGGCTATATAGAAGGTCTGTCTAACCACATTGGCAATGTGATTGTCAAAGGTGAGAGTATGAACAAGTTGTGTCCCCAAACCCCTAACAACTCCTATCGTACATAATGGATTACCGCCTATGTGGTGATGTGTGGTCATGTTGTTATTCCCAAAGGGGATGACTATGCATCTAATGGCATTTAGCTGTAGGCCATGGCTCTGCCACCAGTCATCCATCTCTGTGAGACCCTGTTTGTTTATGCATGTGCCAGCTGGAGAGTTGATTATGGCACCCAGTTTGCAGTCATCTGCGAACATGGTCAGCCATATTCTTCCAGTGTTAGCCTGTATGTCAGAGAAATATATACTGAACAAGAGAGGTCCCATTACTGAGCCTTGTGGGATGCCACGTGTAACTGGTGTATAAGTCAGACATGGCACCTGCAATACTGACCATGTAGGTGCTATCCATGATTCAGTTAGCAATCCATCCTGTGAGGTATGTGTCGATATTGACGCTGGTGAGCCTGTGTACAATGGCCAAATGTGGTATTGTTTTGAAGGGTTTTGCAAGGCCAGGTATGCTGTGTGGACAACCTTCCCTATGTGTATAGACCTGGTAACTGTTTAAAGAATACAAACAGGTTCAAGAGGCAGGATCTGCCCACAACAAAGCTGAAATGTGTAGGACCCAGTGTCTGTAGGTTCCCGATGTCTATGTGTATGAGTTCCATGACAATACGCTCCATAGCTTTGCAGAACAGGCTAGTTAGGCTTATAGGCCGATATTGTCTGGGGTCCATTGTAGCACCACCTCTGTGGGGCGGGACCACTGTCACTGTACGCCATTCCTTGGGTACATATCCTGTAGTATCTCTGATATTGAACCGTGACTTAATGTGAGGGTTACGCTCATCATGAAGCTTGTGTAAGACGCAGGCTGGGACACCGTCTGGTCCCATTGATGCTGTGTTGTCTGCTTTGGGGGGGGGCAGCACTCACCTGTTAATTTGTGATGTCAGGGAGGTTACACTCTGTTGGGATGAACAGTTGCTCCTTAGGGGGGATGGGGGGAGACATCTGCACTGAACCTGTTTGCCAGGATGTTGGCAATGTCTGTGGGTTCAGGGTATGTTTAGTCAGTATGCAGTAACTCACAGCATATCAGTGAGTGTCCAACCAGGTTCCTGACATAACTAAAGAAGGCCTTGTGATTGTCCTAAGTGTCTGGTGCAATAGTCCATTAGAAGCGGGCCTTAGATGAATACATGAGTGATAGTAGCTTTCTGCTAGTACAGATCACAGATGCCTTCCCTGTCTGGGATTGTGCTCCATCATGTAGTAGCCTCCTCCTTTCATTGTATAGCTTATTAATGGTTGGGGTCCACCAGACATTTCCCCTGCCATTGGAGGAGTGAGTCTTGTTGTTATTTGGGATAGCACGATCCACGCAGTCCACTAGGTGTCCATAGAATGCGTTTGTAAAGGATTCAGTGGTCTGAGCCATATTTACCACTGTCCCAGGGTCTTTGAAGGATACCACCTTGGTTTGGAGAAGTGTGACGTTTGCATTTGAGAAGTTCACCAAGATTAACTATGATGGGTGTGGAGATGGGATATGGATGTCCAGTGAGATAAATGTATGGTCTGACCTTAACAATGAGGGGTATACATCTGGTGTAGAACATAGAGTCCCCATGTTGGTAATGATCAGGTCCAATATGTTTTCCCCTCTTGTGGGTGTGGTGACCAGTTGTGCCATAGCATTTGAGTTTACAAATAGTAGCAACTGTTGGGCGATGTTGTTGGGGCTTCAGTAGTATCCCCAGTCAATGTTTGGGTATTTGAAGTCATCCAATATAATGGTGTTTGGGGAGACCTTCATATTTTCCAGTGTTCCCAGGAAAGCCGAGTGTGGTTCCTGAGTTCGGGAGGGTGGTCTGTAGCAGGCTATGAACTTTAAGTCAGTTTTGCACACTGTTAGTTGCACATGTATGGTCTGCGATGCTTCGTGCAGTGCTACTAACCTGGAGGTGTGTGTATCTGTGATGTATATGGATACTCCCCCTATTTGTGTTGGCCGTTCTGAGTTTTGTGGTCAGAAAGCATGGTATGAAGTATAACCTGGTAGTGCTGGTGTGCATTTGGGAGCCTGAACCAGGTGTCTGTTACTGCACAGATATCGATATTCCCCATACTGAGGAGAGTCCTGAGTGGGCGCATTTTGAGGGTAACACATCTGGTGTTGAGCAGCATTACCCTTAGTTTCTTCTACCCTGTAATGTCTATGGAGGTGGGTTTGTCTTTTGAGACTTGCTTAAAAAAAGCACTATGGGGGTGGCAAGAGCCTTAGCCAGTATTTGAAAGTCCAAGGGTGACAGGTGCAAGCTGTCCATAGCGAAGCTATGTGGCATGTCGAGCATGTCACCCTAGGCTGACAGACACTGGATCCCCTTTGAATGACACCAATATGTTAGCCAACTGTTAAAAGTTATCATTTCGTCTGTATACTGTGACATTCTTGGTGAGTGTAAGATGCTACACAAGGTCAGGGTCATACTGGCCTGGGCTACATGATCAGAGAGTTCCTCTATGTGTCATGTCATGTGCTCCAGGGAGGAATGTCTGAGGTTATTTGCACCAGCATGGACAATGATGGAGCCATTTCTGTACTTGCTTTGGAGTGACCTGAGTGCATGTGTTATGTGGCAGATCGTGGCACCTGACAGACAGCTCAAAGTGACCATCCCCTTCTTTGGCCTGGTGAGTGGAACGTCAGTGTGTCTGACAATAAGTGTCACCTATTACAAGTGTATTATGTGTGTTATGTAGCCCTAAGGGCAGTAACAGTGTGGCACACTGACTTTGTGAACTATGTGATATGTGGGTATTGTAGTGGGGTAGCAGTTGTTGGTGTGTCTGCTTTGGAGGTCTCTGCTGCTTAGGCAGAGTTTATTTAGAGCCTTCAAGTATGTTTATGTGTGATAATGTAGTTTGATTGCTGTCGCTATAGGTCTATGTGAGACTGGATTTGTGGTGTGTGTGGTTACCTTCACCACCTGATAGACTGTGCCAGTCATGGGTCGAGACAGCTCAGCCTTCTGTATGTCTGTATAGTTGCATCTCTCACATATATCTGAGTTTGTTGGGAGGAGGAGAGGGTTGTCGGTGTACATAAGGCAGTTGTGACATTGTGTCAACATTCCAATATTCACCAGCTGGACTGGAGAGTACACACAAAACCGACCCCTGGACATGCCAGGATATTATGATGACATACTCTGTTGACTAATCACAAAGGATCAGTAGGGTGTTAAGTGTGTAAAAGAGTATAACAGGGGTTTAGTGCTCAGGTTTGTCGGTGTTTTGTAAAGACTAGCTACGAAGGAGTCCAGACTGAAACATGACACCTCCTTTAGCTATGTCATAAATAGCAATGTACACTTATATATGTCCTGAGTCAGGGCCAACTGTAACTGACTGACAATGCCTACATCCTGTCAGACAGGCCCATATATACATACCCACCTCCCACTGACAAAAGGCCCCATCATCATACCAGGCGATATCACATGTAGAATGGGTAAACAGCTCCCCCCAAAGCCAAAAGCATGGCAGCAATTGGATTACATTGTTTCCCTATATGTGTCATGAGTGAACTACAGAACAAACAGACCCTGCACCTGAGCAATCTGTTGAGACTCACCCTCTCCACAGGATCTGAAACCGTTGAATGTGTTACAGCAACATATGGCACTCCCCACAAGTGTTGGTGCACAACACACCATGGGAAGCATAGTCCAATAAGCCTATGAAGTCTGATCTGCAAGGCCATGGAGTCCATCATGATTGAAGTCATGAACAGAGCTATTGGAAGCTGACAAACACACAACCTTACCAACTGTGGTATGTTCACGGGCAAATCATGGTTCCCAAACATGCTAGACTGTTTGCAAGGCAGCCACCCAGGACATACATCACTGAGCGGAGCTACACATGTCCCACACAGACTGTGAATAGCTCTTTATCAACATCCCAGACACATGTCGTATCCACAAAATCAACAATCTGTGCATAAATATGTGTTGTCATATGAAGGAATGGCAATTTGTCCACAGATAGATCACACAAGCTAAGAATTAACACCTGCTGACCCACATGGTTTATTCCTGGGATTGCATAAAACAAAGTGTACACACATTACCATGTCCAGCCTGATGATGTCAGCATCCTACAAATATAGCAGGATAAAAGCAGCCACCCAGTAAAGCATATAGTGAGTCATGTTAATGCGTATCTCTTTAGTATCATAGCATAGTTCAGTAGTGGTTTGAAACCTGCAATTGCTTACTCTGTGTACGTGTGTTTCCTTTGAGAGGAGTGCCCTTTTTGGAGACTGGGAAAACACATTAAAAGAGGTGCAATCCTCTTTGGAAAGTCTGATTATGTCACCATCCTACAAATATAGCAGGATAATCACCACCACCCAGTAACGCATATAGCGTGTAATGTTAATGTGTATTTCTCTAGTATCATGACATAGTTAAGTAGTGGTTTGAAACCTATTATTGCTGTGTGTGTGGGGGGATGTGTATATGTGTGTTTCATTTGAGAGAAGTGCTCATTTTGGAGAGTGGGAAAACACATCAAAAGAGGTACATTCCTCTTTGGAAAGTGTGCTGATGTTAGCATCCTACAAATATAGCAGGAGAAAACAAACCACTCAGAAAAGCATGTAGCGTGTCATGTTAATGCATATCTGTCTAGTATCATAACATAGTTAGGTAGGGATTTGAATCTTGCTAATGCTGACAGCGTATGTTTGTGTATGTGTGTAAATACCTTTGTGAGGAGTGCTCTTTTTGGAGACTGGGAAAACACATCAAAAGAGGTACATTCCTCTTTGGAGAGTGTGCTGATGTCAGCATCCTACAAATATAGCAGGAGAAAACAAAGCACCCAGTAAAGCATGTAGTGTGTTGTGTTAATGCGTATCTCTCTTGTATCATAACATAATTAAGTAGGGACTTGAATCCTGCAAAAGCTGAGTGTGTGTGTGTGACACTGTTAGTCAATGTGGTGTGGGTTTTGCTTTTCCTATGGTATGACATATCAGGATTAAAACAGTATGTGCATTGCACACATCAGGTATCTGTGTGGCAAATAAATATATGTACATGTGACCTCAATTAGTACATAGGTGTGAAGCCTGCATACCACATGAATACATTTGTTTCCTTTGACAGATTGTGCCGCTGCTTCTCAGATTGCAGGTCACATATGTATGTATGTGACAAGGCCGGCCACTGTAGTGATCTGTGGCCAAGGTCATCTGTGCCACACACCCCCATGACAGTTACTATAGAGTAGTGTGAGTGAGGGTACATGCCTGGGGTATATGTCAGACATGTTCAGACACAACAACGTCTGGCAGTAATGGACAGTCATTATAGGTGTACAACAGCCTTGTGGATATGCATACAGGCCCCTAATGTCTTATGTGATACACAGAGGGACTCCACAACACCTCTGGATATGTGGATACCAAGGGACAGATGACGTAACACTTGGCTGTATGTACACATTGCTATCCAGCATACATGTTGGGGGCTACCACCTATGTGGTACTGTCGGGATAGTATGTATAGTAAATGTGGATGACTATGCTATAGTTGGCTTAGAGCTATACAGCATGTGTTGGGCAACAGGTATCTGTCTGTATGATACCCTTGTGTAGGATATGTGTCCCATCCAGAGAATTCATTGTAGGCCAATGCATGCATTTACAGATGTGGATGGACATATCCCTAGTGTGTTTGCATGTACCTAAGAGGGCTATATGCCAAACACGTGTGGTCCCAGGAATGGGTGGCGGTCAATACCACTGGTTTCTGTTATAGTATAGTACTGGAAGGATCCAACTGTTACTGAGTTCCCCACATCTGTGTGTCAGTTGTCAGGACATCATCTAATGACTGGTTATGGTCAAGCTGTTGAGGTTGTGTATACTACCAGAATGCAAAACATTGACCGATATTAACAGTATCACCCACAGCATAGTGTCAAACCATGTCACACACACATGTGTACCCATGTTAGAACATATCTGTAGTAGAATGCATACTGGCCATCGAGAGATACTATGAGATGTTAACAATGTGTAATACAGGGTATGTCACACATCCCATGTGTCCACTATGCACATACATGCAGACAGTGCACACCCACCATGTTCACAGATGTACACCTGCTAATCTGTATGGCACACATCACAACACGTACTGTCCACGCACTGACACATGCTGGCAACACTATACACTTCAGCCACATGGCACATAGGAGGACAATACATACTCAGATTTAACACTGGTGTAAACAATGCTACATTCACAGTTATAATTTTGATGCATCATGCCTGCTCAGATATGCCTACAAGGATATCATTACACTGTCCTGTTGACAACATGCTAATATTGCTACACTGATATAATGTCACCCTGTGCATCAGCACCATGTTAGCCTGTTCCTGCATCAATGTTACAGATGACAGGAGGTGGCATAGGTGTCATCATATGCATAGGGTGTGTTGTTGGTTTGCCAGAGCTTGACATTGACCCATCCAATCGACATGTATGTGTGTGTGTGTGAGGGACAACAGTACAGCATGGGCCAATGTTGATGTAATGTGTGTGTGTATGTGTGAGCCCTAGTTGTTTGGTTAATGTGTGTGTGTCTGCATACACACAGCTCCACCATGTGGCTGCCATATACGGGAGGTTGTGGGACAGCCACAGACTGTACCTGCCAGGCTGTACAGATCATTGTCTCTGGCCACGGACACGGTACCTGTGCCTTGCAGGGGTGCTATGAACAGTATCAGGTACCAACCCTGACTGGGTACTATCATCAGAGGCAGAAGTATGTCGAGTGGAGCCATGTCCCTACTGGGACTGGCCAGAGCCATGTGCACGTGGTCTACTAGAATGGTCAATCGACAGGCCAGCCCCAGCATTGCTGGGGCTGGTACTGCCACTACGGGAGCGGCTGTGATCTGTGGGCTGTCCACGATGACTGCCAGCCATTGATGTTGCTGGCATACGTCCACAACGACGTCTCAACCATCCCGCATGGTCCTGGCTCATGGAAAACACATTGTGGAGGGCATCTAATGTCTCCCCCCAATGTCTATCAATGACCTCGGTGTAATTCCGGATGGCACCGGCAAGGTCACGGATGCTGTCATTGATAGTGGTATAATGGGCCCTCTGCACCCTTAGTCCCTGTCTCGTGTACCATTCCATATGTGCCTGTGCCTGCATTACAGCCCGTAACATACTTGAGGTTGTAAGACCTGTGGGGGCATGTCTGCCAAGGGCATTATGACCAGCGGTGCTACCACGAGAACCCCTGGACATCTGCCTCTGTGGTACCGTTCCAGTAATCCGGGTATGGCTGCTGTGAGGGGACGCAAGTGGCATGGATACCAAACTATCCTGGTCAATGCCAACTGTATGCTGTCCCTTGGCTAAGGCCATTGCTGATGACGGATGTATTGGCAGTATGAGTGTGTGCATAAATGGGTTGGAAAGTTGTGTACTGTCGATTGGCGGACCAATGACAGACCCTGTCAAACCAGTCTGTGCCACAATACATGTCTCATCATCTCCACTATTTGTGGCAGTAAATTCAGGTTCCCTGCTGCATTCACATTCAGCCAACCCAACCTCAGCACCTGTGAGAGGAAGACAGGAAACACACTTTACAATCTGTACATGATGTTAGCATACATGAACACGTGCACACATGAACACATGCACACATGCACACATGCACACATGAACACATGCACACATACACTACTCAGTCAAGTTGAGACACACACACCAACAGCAATACGGAACATATCCATTAGTGGTTGATGGTGCAGTACAGTATCATAAGCCAAAGAGTCCTATCACACATGTCAGCATGCAGGATGTGTGTTGCTCAACAGCATGCAGTGCGAGCGTGGAGAGTCCTTGTTGATAATAGTATACATGTCTTTGAGATGCATGTGTGTTGTTCAATGATTGGCCTCACCCTGGAACACAACGTGTACATGGACACAACATTGCTGTGCAAGTCTGGAACGCTTTCCAATGTTCTGTGCACCATCACTCATAGGTATACATACCATGGCCGGATGCACACAACTGTCAGGTGTATAGCAATGAATGCTATGTGTAGTACTGTAGTTACTATAACAGGATGTAGTGTAGTACCATGAGCCATCATCAGGCAGCATCATGTGGTCAACCAAGGCCACTAATGTATATCACACTGGCAAATATCTTGCTGTACCTGACCTGCACCACTTTGGCTACATTATCCAATTCACAGCCAGTTGTTACATGGGTATGTAAGGTGTTCAATTGGGAGCATTGCCTCACATGAAGGTGTTGTGTGTTGAAGCATGTCACACTGCCCCATGATAGTTCTCTACCCCCAGGTATAGTATGTGTGCTGTGTTGTTGACATGTGGGATACTGGAGTATGACCTTACAGCAGGTGTCTACATGCACCATGTGTATCAAATTACCACTAACTGCATATGACAAAGTGGTGTATGTTGTGTGCATGTGTATTGACTCTGCCTATACAATGTCCACTACAGTGTACCACAATTGGTTGGGATGCTCTGTGTATTGCATGTGTTTGAGGCGGATACTGATGTTACTGGGATGTGCATAGTCCCACAGAGAACATGCAGAGCATGCATTATGTGTGGGTGTTTTACATTAAATGTAGAACACTCACCAGCATGGGTGTGCTGTCCTGCTATCACACCAGAGGGACCTACAAGGATATGAGACAGTTTGTCAGTGGCAACAACTATGGTATTGCTGCTGTGTGTTTGCAATTCCACAGTAGTATAAGAGGTGACAGTCACAGGCATACAAATTATGTTCCAAATTATCAGTATTGCATGACTCCAGGCTCTGCATCTTCTGAATACACAGTGCACATCTGGTAAATGCATGTTCTAACAATTGATTTAACAGTAGTCTACAGATATGCCATGTTACCTGCACGCTCTGTATCTATGTGCTGGGTGACTCCGGCCTCCATGATGACACATGCCTGTTGTACTGCTTGCCCAGGAGCCACCATGCTGAGGAGCAGCTCTTCCACTCTGGTGAGGGGGAGATGTGTTGATGCACCACCTCCTGTGGAAAGCTGTTGTCTGTGGACATCAGAGGCATGCTGCCGGACATGTCTGATTAAATCACTGCAGTGATGGCGTACCTGCTCATACGTCCAGTTATGCATGCCTACATCATTCACCCGATGGACAACATCCTGCCACAGTGCAGTGCGTCCATGCTGGTCCTGGCTAGATCTGGAAAACAGCAAGTTGTAATGCTGTACCAGGGCTTCATAGATGACCTCCTCCTCCTCAGGGGAATAGGCGGGCTTCCTGTTGTGAGACATATTCCTGTAATTGATAAAACAGTCAGTGTGAGCATGTCATGTGGCACACTTAACATGCTAAAGTACAGACATCAATGAAATGCCATATATAGCAACCTATTAGCTGTCAGTAGATACACACCTGTCGTACCACATAGGACTGCTCAGTCCACAACTGCCTGACAGTGCCTGGCACATACTATATTCCAAAACATGTTCTGCACAGCAACAAAGTGGAACCAGTATGTAAGACTATACAACAGTACATGGCACACTCTATGTGACACAATGCACCACCTAGCCACAGGGGGTGCGTATGAAGCTAATGCATACAGACATTTGTCATCCATTGAAATGAATGTTAAGTACAGATTAAGTACTATCAATACACCATGCTACTTGTTGATAGCAGACCCCTCAGTAACAATGTACACATTCATCACTATAGGTGGCATACTGCTGTAATACACTACACATGTTGCTAGATATGCACATATATCCTGTGACAAACATACCACCAAGGCCATGTTACAGGCATGCCGACACACACATCTGACATACCTACAGGACACATAGGTATGGCAACCCAGATCAGTTTTACCTGTGTAACATACAGTACTGTGTGTCAGCAGCTACAAAACCTCATGCCTGAGGTTTGTAATGTGTGAGAACTACAGGTAACAAACAAAACAGTGTGTCCAAGCAATGTGGATGTAAACCATACTGTGCTGCATAGGCCTACAGCTTCAGGTAGTACTACTGTTCATACAGGATTTGTATTCACTAGTGTTACCAATCAATAAGCATACATGTACTGCTTAAGCCTACAATGGCACACTCCGGTCAACACCATGGGACTACATCACACCATATGCCTTACTGCTTTTCCTGCCTAGCAATAGCATACATATCCTTTGCTGGAATTTGAGCTACAACACTACATATCATGATATACACAGTTTCACACTAGGCTATCACACATATATACAACTTTGACACATTCACCTACACATTCACCATCACACCCAGTCAACCTTACATAGCCAGTAATGCAACAAGTACATGCGTGTGTGTATATTGGGTCCTAGGTAGCTAAAAGGTTATTATCCATAGGACCTATGGAAGCATAGTCATATGGTACCCTGCCCTTCCCCACCCATGTAATGTAGGTTCATGTGCCCCTGTCATGCAAAGCCACAGTGATGACTCCCGGGTGTGTTTCCTATTTCACACCCACTCATGATTATTCATGACAACTGCTAATGAGGACCTTCATTTGCTATTGATAGATGGTTAGTTCCAGAGTATGGTATGTGTCTGAGATGATAATGTACCACTCCAGCATGTTCTGCTTTTTCACGTTATGAGTTTAGATCAGTACAGTGTGTAGCTTGTATGGAGTGTAATCAGTATATATGGAGCATGTCCAACACGTGTGGGTTTGGCATAGCTTTGTATGTTAGGCAGAGGTTGCCTCTGGGTAGGCGGTATGTGACACAGTGTAGCTGTGGCTTTGTAGGACAGTCTGCATAGGGCATCTGTTTGAGTCCGGTAATACTCTTTGTGAGGTATGTGTCTGGCTTCTACTGTCGCTGTGGATGTCTTCTGAGTTACATACCGACAGGGCCAATGTACTCTATGATGGGTGTTATGACTGATGAGTACAGTGGAACACTGACCTCTTATTCCATGGATGACACACCTTTTCTGTTGACATGTGGACCTTACTCAGTTTACATGACTAGTATGGCACTGTGATTATCAATAGGGACACTACTGTCCACCTTTGTCCCATAGTCTCTCATCACACTTTCGGTGTTGAGTAGACTATCAGCTATGTGGTAGGTCATGGGTACAGGGTTATTAACATGAGGGATGGCAATACATTTACAACATTGAGCTTGGGCGTACATATGAACATCCATTGGTGTACATATAGATATACATATAGGCACATATACAGTCCACCTTTCATGGTGGGAATACCAATTATGCAGAGGTTGAGAGGGATGCAGTTATGTAATGATATTGCACAGTCTTGTGCAGAATGCATGGAAGGTAGTCTCAACCCATGTACCTTTAACAGGACCCCCTATCTGGAAGACTACAACCTGAGGAATCATACCCATGGCGTTTAAATGCCACATGTCATATGCCAGCACCGTATGCTGTCTTGTTTGCCACACACTACGACCTACATATAAAAATGCACATAACAACCTGCAACAACATATAATTGTCCACCCTTCACAAACAGTTTCAGTATGTCCCTTGATCTATGCACATGTTCAGATGCTAATTTATCAGACACATACATATCTCTCCATATGTGCGTGCTATACACATACAGGGTCCACACTGTTGTAAGTCTGTACACCTCACAGATGACCTGTTGGGCCTTACTACAACATGGACGCTTGTCATATGTGTGCATACAGTAACAGTACAGGGAGTATATATAGCTGCAAATGATAACACTACTATACTAGCCTGGTACAGCAGTTGCCAATGCTGAGCTACAAATTATGTTACTATCATGCATGTGTTACTCTGTCACATCCAAGTTCATATAGGTGTTTGCACTACTCCCCCAAACTGCCATTATACCCAGTACTGTACAGACCCTAGATAACATGTTCAGATGTTCGACATATAATGCTGAGATGCATATGTCACAGTTATGTCCCACTGCACACAGCTACACACTAATTTGTCCATGGCAGTAGTTATGCATGGCATCACTGCATACATACCCACTGCTGCCACTTATGCATGTTTCTGAGTATGTACAGTACTATTGATAATCATCTACTACTTGCTGGTAACTACAACTCTGTTACATACCTGTTACTCACTGTCAGGTCCGTCTGTGTATGCTTTTCAAGGTTTTTTTTTTAAGTAAAGTTTTTTTTACTTATTAGTTGTCATTGGTTATTAAGTTTTTTTTTTTTAATTAATATATTTAGTTTTTCAAGAAGTAAATATAATATTTACTGAAGTAAGGCTTCTGTATTCAGCAACAGAGTTTGTCAGTATTTGCTGACACATGCAATGTAATGATTGCATGTGGGGATAGCAAGTACAATCTGCTTTTATAGTTATCTGGGCATGTGCATGTGATGCCCTCTGCACCAATTGGTGCCCAGCATTTGGTAAATGCATACAGCCTGATTGTGGTAATTGCAGTACTCACTGTCATAGCAACCCAATGCTATAGATTGCTTAGGTATGTAGGCGTAGCCCTTTCAGATTTCCAGAGTGGGGCCCATGCTTGTTTGCTGTGGACACTGTTGTGTAAGTCAAAAGGTTGGTATACTTCCTATATCTGAAGCTAGAGGTGTAGACAGTGATGTACATGTTGTACTCAGGCCTGACTGTTGCCACTTGCAGTACAAAGTTATCAGTGTAGAGTTTAACTCACCCCTACAAATGCTTACACAACATTTCTGTGACTATGTAGTTTCTTTTCCACTCATATAAGTAACTGCCATACAAACGTAGTTATTGAGAAGTCTTATTTTGGCACATGAACTGTTTGTGAACTGTTATACTGTGCATATTAATGTAGGCACTTCTGCAGGGTTTGTGGTTTTATTGTTGACATTAGCACAGGGTTCATAGGATAACTGGACAATTCCAGTACTGTGTATGCCTACCTACATACTTGGTGGACCCTAAACACACAAGTGTATTTACAGTGTGGGGGGGGGTTGTTGAAATACAGAGAGCATTATGTATTATTGTGTGAATATTATCTTACTGGACTTTAAGGATTGGTGTGTACCTGTTGGTTTATCAAGACAAGTGGTCCATCTGCATAGTTCCCAACTGTGAACCTATCCAGATGGTAGTCAAATGTTACACTGTTATTCTTTGTCTGTGCAACCAACATGTGTTTTCATCACTAATACAATGGCATTGTTACAGTCAGTTGCTATCAGTACATGGCTACATCCTTTGCTATTTCTATGTTGTACTCCTACATAAGGGTATGCTTGTGGAAGTCCTACCACAGCTATTTGCAGTGTGTGTAACAGCAGGATAGCTGCTATGCCTGTGTGTTTGTGCCTCTGCCAGGCCTATGAAACACTCAGATACATCTTTGCATGGAGTCAGGGACAGGTAGTTAAATGTGAAGTACACCTTACACAACATAGAGACAGTAAAAGTCTAGACTTGTGTGAAGAAGTGCATATGGATACGTACTCCTTTTATGAAGTACAAGCAGTGTCTACTGTTATTATTGTCAGTATTCATTGTGTAATACCCCACCTTTCTGACTGACGTCAGTACTTTTCAGAGGGATTCAGAGGGACACAGCTTCAATATGTTTCACAATCAGGGACATCCCTGTTAAGTAGTCACAATTGGGCAGTATGGCCTCTGCCCTAATCAGATTTGCCACTGTTTGTCCTGCTATGATACTGTGTGGGGGTTGTAAAGTGCCTCTGTAAGTTTATTTTCTGCTAGAATGGCTGCTTCTCATATCACCCTCATGTAATGCATTTCACAACAATTGCTGGTAAAGATCCACAAAACAAGCTTTGTGTTGTGGCCTACCTATTTATCCTTTACATTCAGTCATTGAAATGCATGGTATATTTATTTGAGCACCAAGCTATTGTATATCTGTTGTGGCTTAGTGGTAATTCATGCAGTCTATTGTATCAATGGTCTGTGGTTCGAGACTGGCAGAGGTATTTTATTTTGCTGCTGAGCAGAACAAGGGCCCTGACATAGAGTGACTAAGGCACTTTTAAGCAGTTGTAAGCGGGTTTCTGCAGGTTTGCGTGATGCTTAGCTAAGCGCACACATGCGCACACTCACTTAAACCCGCTTACTACTGCTTAAAAGTGCTTACTCCCGCTAAACCCCATGCTATTTCTTTGAAAGAAAAGAAAATGGGGAGATAGGAAAGTGGTAAAAAAGGGGGCACAAAGAGGGAAAAACAGTAGGGAAACAAGCCCAGGATGTGCAGGATGGGTGTAGGGAAGGTCCATAGCTGCCCATTTCTTTACCAGCAACAGCTGTGCATATGCAATAAATTTGGAGTGATATTTGAAACCTTCCACCCCTGGGAGAGGGGTGAGGACAACAAAGCATGTTGTACTACAAATTATAATTATCAGTTTACATGTCCAGCGGACATGTGTGCAAAATTGGCAGCTATGTATGGGGTGTAATTTTTTTGTGGGTACAGATTGCCCCCTTTTTTTTTTTTTAGGTGAGAGTGGAATGTGAGGTAGAGGAAGTAGGTATATTTGGGGAGGTAGGCTGGGGAGGAGAACAGACAAGACAAACAAGACGCATGCAGGGGCAGTGTATGACACATGGGGTGGGTGAACACAATTGACGGGGACGGGTGTTTGGAAATTGCAGGCCCATGAGCCCACAGATGGTAACAGTGGAACTGAGATCCCCACCTATGGGTAGTCACCACTGCACCTTCACAGCCCTGAGGGTGGCTGTGCTGGGGGCTGCGTAGGATGGGCAGGCTCACCCATGAGACGCGCCACTTTCGCCTCGAGCTGGCGTAGGGGATCAGCGACTGAACGCTGGATCTCCCTACGCACCACAGCCTGGACCCTTCAAAGAGTGACAGGTGGCCCTTCTCCACCTATGCTTGCATGGGGAGATGAGCCCAGTCCCCTGGAGTGCTTCCAGCCGAAGGTGGCACAGGACCAATGGAGGAGGGGAGCCCAGGCTGGACACTGGACCTGCTGGTGCCAGGTGCACTTGCCAGCTGAGGAGGGACAGGTGGATCCGCTGGGACCGGCCTTCCCATACATTCTGTGATTAGGTGTGTTTAATTACAACATAAACAACAGCATTCCAAATTAGTTTTAACAGCATGCAATAATATTCTCATTAACCCAACACACCAAGGTTCCAACAGTTGAACAGCAAGCATAACACATGCATAAATTGAACAACAGTGGACATTCCAACAGCATGCAGGGATGATTGGTGGCAACAGGCCACCATGATTGTGGTGTTTGAAATGAATGCAGATATTTTTAGAACAATAGGACATATGTCCCAACAAATGTTTTGAGATTACACATACCCATTGAGTTGTGGAATTGATTGTTTATGCACATACAGTAGGATGTAGAAAAAAACCTCAATTAACATCTTATGAGTACTTTTAGTCTACACTACATTCCTATTGACTGCAGGTGTATATCCCCTACATATATTATTCACTTGGCAACATGCGTTAGGTTGTATAATGGGTTTGGCTAGTTCATTATATACCTGACCTATATCTGACATCATAACTGTCCAGGATGCAGGTGTTACTGCTACATATTTATTGTTGTATTTATATTTCTTTATCTACATATCTGGATATGTTCACATGACATTTTCCGTTCAATTTGTACAGAACCCTGCATTTCTTGTAGCACACTCACATTTCTGGGGAACACATTAACAAGCTACTCATGTGCCAGATTTACTTATGCATGACAGCTGGTAACTGACTGTTGAGGACTGTATATATGCTTCACAGCTACTAGCACTTTCATCACACACTTTAGATGGGACTGCCCAGCTGTGTGTTGCCAGCACTTATTAAAACAGTACTAGTTGTATAATGCAAGGGTAAAACAACATTTCACAGTAAGTGACACAGACACACTCCAGGTTTTATGCCTTTATTAATTACATTACACACTTTTCCACAGGCTCACTCCTTTATTTGATATTACAGTGCATATGGTAGACATACTCAAGACATATTATACCTTTATTAATAGGTTAGAACACTCTTTTTCAGGCTCGCTCACTTATTTTATTTGACAGTACCTGCAGTGATATTATTCTGGACATATTTTACCTTTCTTAATGGGTTACTACACTCTTTTTCTAGCTCTCTGACTTATTACATATAACAGTACACGCAGAGGACTTATTCAGGGCATTTTATGGCTGTATTATTGGACTATAACACTTTCTTTCATGCTCCCTCCCCTATTTTATATAACAATACATGCGAAATAATCACTAACCTGCCTGGTGGCGCAGCCTTAGCAGCCTATCTGCATAGGCTTGCTGATTCACGGCACAGTCACCTGCAGCTGTGAAGTAAATTAAGGGATATTGAGACATATCTATCCATTATACAAAATCAATTATCATTTCTTACATACTGCATTCCATGGCTACCTACTCAGTTGTGGGGCATCTTGCATCCCACGGACCTCCTGTATCCATTGGATCAGTCAGTCCTGCTTCCGTCTCTTCAGGTCTGCATGGTGGTGACAGACCTGCTCACCAGTCCGATGAACGCCTGTGACACTGGTGAGGTCATGAGCTAACTGGTTCCAAGCCTCTGCCTTGTACTCCATCCCTGGGAACTGGCCCTGCAGGAGTCTTGACTCATGACAGTGAACAAGGAGCCAAACCATGTATTTCGACTCCTCGATGCCCCAACATTGCGCTCAGAAATGTGTACCCTCTCCAGCACCAGCCATTCTAACTGCAGATGTGAGCTACAATCAGTTATGGTGAGTATTCCCGCCTATGGGGCTTAAATATGCCACATTTCCCACACATTTTTGTGATTGGCCATTTAGAAAATTCTTGGCTGACTGCTGACCTGCTTAGTAATGGTTAATCTACCATTTATGAGTATATGTATGTTAACAGTGGCTGTTTATCCTCAGATGTCATGGCTTAGTGGTTCAGTACTTTGCTTATGGTGCACAGAGTCCTGGGTTCGAACCTTGTCATTCATTTTATTTTAATACTGTCCAAACAGGCTAGGGGGTGTGGCTGTGTTTAAGCAGCTTCGCTCTATGTTGCTCCACTTTGCCCTATGGTGTGCTGGGTGGCACAGCACGCACATCCGTGCAAACCGATTGCACTGGGTAAAGTGCTATTTAGCTATGGGCAACTACACTGCGCTGGGTAAAGCGCTATTTAGCTATGGGCAACTACATTGTGCTGGGTAAAGCGCTGCTTAACTGCAGACAATTATATATTAGGATCCTTTATAAATCTATATTTTGTTCACTGATACATAGGCCATTTTGTTGCTTTTTAGTAAAATTGTAATCGTATATGCCGGGTATTATTTCATATAACTGATTTAAAACCTAAATAGGAAGGGGAGTGGTGGGACTAAAACCGTGAATGCCTCCTCTTTGTGCAAACGCTCTACCATTATGCTATTGCTATTTGGTGTAATTTGCATAAACATTCCTTCTTATGCTCTTCCATGACAGGATTGCTAACTGCAGCTAAGCAATGGGCACACCCGCGCACACACGCGCAAATACGGGCAGCTATTTCGGGAATATAAAAAAATATAATTTTAATGTTTTACTTTTAATAACTGCGATGGGGGTTTATAATGTCAGGAAGTGTGGTGTTGGCTGCATGGACATTTGAGCAGACTTGCTCTTCTGTGTTTACATTTTTATTTTCGAACCCTTGCAGGGGCATGGACATTTAGACTGCTCGGCAGTCGGACACGCCCCCTGCTTTCCTACACAGTCCGTATTAGACTTGCGGTTGAGTCAGCATGCCCTCATGAATATTCATGGCATGCTGACATCATACCATTCAACTGCAGCCTCCGAGTAAGACTTATTTAGTCTTACACGGAGGATTCGTGAATCCGGGGATTAGTCTATTTTGTAAGTGATATGCATACAGATTCAGAATTTGATAACTAAATTTAATTTAATTTAATTTACTATATTGTCTAAAAGTTACATTATGGATGTGCAGCAATGCATATTTATAATTTTAAAAAAGCTGGCAAATTAACAAAATAATTTTTTATGCTACTTCTGTCATGGAAAGGACTCCAACTTAAGACAGGTCTCAACTAAATCCTCAAGTATGAATTAACAACAGCTTCCACTATGCTTCCACAAACATCAGATTGTCAGTAATGAGAATGTCCAAACTGTGCAAGCTGCGATACCTGAAAAAAAAGTCCCAGAAAAAAAAAGATAAAGTAAAAATTGTGGTTTTTTTTTTTCAGAATAAACCAAAACAAAAAAAAACATAAAAAATGCATGAACATAAATAAGTGCAACAACTTAAGTATAAATGTGTTTATATGAATCTAATTTTATATCCCAAATTACCAAAATCCTGAATGACACAATCTCGACAGCATAATGTCGAAAGTTGGCTTTACCAAATGTTTAAAATCCTGAGTGTCAGAATACGTAAATGCTGTTAATAGTTAAACAGTGCACTGGTTATTTGTGCACTATCCCTTTAAGGTTTACAGTCTGTGAATGTAAACAGCATGGCGACCATTAAGTTTGGAGCAGTGAATCGTTGGTAAAGTATAGAAGTATACAGGATATTAAAAAGAAAAACAAGTTCTCGTTATAGAAGAGTAGGTTAAGTATATGGAACAGGTCAGTGAAAAGATTTTTGTGTTGTGTGTGTGAACGGGAAGGAAAAGTTAAAGGTAGAGGATTTTATGCATCTGTAGTAGTTGTTAAAGTGTTGCAGGCATATGATGTTTATGTTAGGTAGCAGATGTTGTTGAAGTAGTAAGTTAAAGTAAGTCATCAATATCTTGTGAGAGATATATCTGTTAAGTTATTATTTAGTTGTTTGGTAATGTATTTAGAGTTTTACAGTGTGCAGTATCATACTTGAGTTATGTACTGCTGGAATTAAGATCGATGTACAGTTCAGAATGGCATATTTACCATTTTCTTCAGTGTAGTGTGATCTCGGATTTGGTATATTTAATTTAAGGGGATGTGGAGGGTGCAGGGGGCTTGCCCCCCTGCTAAAACTTATAGAAGCATGAAGTATATTGGTTGGTGGATTTTTCAGTTTTATTGCTATAATTTGTTATTGTGTTATGTATCTGTGGAGGGCAGGATCATTCCTTGTGCTTATTATTTTTTGACACATTTATGTTTCATGAGCAAGGGGCCAATGATTTGAAAACAGCCCAAAGGTAATCTTTATCCACCACTGGGCAGATGCATTTTGTTTGGATGTGGTGTGGGTTTCAGTGCTATTTCAATGAATGTGAGTTTCAAGGGCAGAGAAGTTTTAATGCCAAGTCTATTTTCATTGTGAGACAGTATTGCTTTTTTTAGCAGAAGTCTGTTTGTGTTTGTGCATTGTTGAGCTGTAAAATGTAAAAATAAAATCCAAATAATCATTGTAGAAGTAAAGCAGTATGCACACATTAGTGTTTATGGTAAATGGGGTGAAATTATCAGGTAATGGGACATTGTAATGGCTGATGGGGGACTCTGGTGCCATATTTTGGTTGTCTGTTCTTCAGTTTGCGTTTGAAAGTTGGTATCCCACAATTCCATTGGAGTGGGTGGGGTTACGTAATCATGTATACAAATTAGATGTTTAACAGCGTATAGATTTGTACCTATCTTTCATGGGCCTTGTCCAGATTTTTGATGTTTCCAGGTTGAGAGGTATGAGTTAACTGCAGATGCACCTTGAGGCATCACTCGGATGTAGAATGTACGAGTTGTCCAGCAATGACATCAATATGTGACATGACTAATTTATGTAATCTGTATATTTATGCAGCTTATCAACTAACATGAATCATGCATCTCAAATACCCAGTACAGAAAAATCAGTTCAAACTGTACTGATCCCTACAGTCTCACAAGTGAAGCAATAAGCATGACTGCTGTATCAATTATTTCGAGATAGGAATCACTACACAAAAATGATGTAATAAATCAGAAACAATTTCCAAATAACATTACCAATACATATCCTAAGCACTCATGTAGCTGTCCACCCTGTGCATCAGAGAATATACATATGTATCCCTGAAACCAAAAGATAGAAATAAGATGATGGCACAGTTGCCATCACCTGCACAGGCTGGGGTTGGAGGGGGCAGGAGCCCAAGGCTAGCACCAAAGTAGTGAGCGTGTGTGAGTAAGAAAAACAGGCAGGCAGGACTGTAGAAAATATCAAATGGGACTGAGACAGAATGAACTGCAACCCTCAAAAATGCTTCATTTAGCTGGTATGTGTGGGTGTCTGTATGGCCACTGTATGTGAAATGTATGTGTGAGTATCTGCATAAACACAGCCAAGCTCTGTGTTAGGACTATGTCCTGAAATGGTGGACAGGTGTGTGCTGTGCATAGAAGAGGTATCAGTCCATTGCCCTCACTCTTGACTGTGAGAACTGGCTCTGCCAATAGTTGCACTGGCATGTCACTGGCTATGGTCAGATATGGTGGTGCTGCTACATGAATGTGAGTGATGTCTATTGTCCAACTTCTCTTCACAACTTAGCCCAGGTCCACAAACCCATGGACTACCATGTCTGGGTGTGGACACCAGAAGCACTGATGGAGCAGTGGAAGTAGTGCCACTATGAGAGCTGGATTAGGCATGGCCATATTTGCTAACACCAGATGATGTTCAGACCCTGCAAGCATGTAGAAGCTGCCCCCCTCCCAGTAGACATTCCATTACAGAAACGGTTCCATTGTGACATTCACCCAATCCATTAAATCAACCACAAGATAAAGACAGTCATCCACATCAGCTTATGTGACATCTAGAGCTCTATACATGCCCTCAGAGGCCCTAGTAGAACATGCTTGTGCTTTCTTGATGGCCCTAAACATACATTGAGTGGTATGTAATGTCATACAAGCATCAGGTGCATGGCAGACATTAGGCCTCCACCAACTGCCCCTATCAACCCTCCTGCATGGCAACTCACCCACACTTTGGCTACAGCCAGAGTCAACCGGCACTGAAACCACAGTAACCACACTACCCTGATCAATTGTGTCACCCTCAACCTGTCCATTACCTGAGGGCTCATTGGGTATATGAAGGCATACTGACTACATCTAAAGGAAATGGAGATGCAAAATTCACAACCACAGTGTCAGATTCAACATCTGCACCACCTGACTGTGCCTCTGTTTGGCTGCCATCATCATCAGAGCTTACTCATACTCCAACATCAGGTATATTTCCACTGTTAGGATCACCTGGGATAGTAAGAAACAAACACAGGATTGAAATTACTACTCCCCTAAATATTAACCTTAAATATTGAACAAAATGTAACACTGGTTGCACAGTTGCAGATGCTAGAGCAGTACAGACAATAATTTCACCCTTCTCACATCATATACAGATATATATATATATATATATATATATATATATATATATATATATATATATATATATATAAACTAATGCTTAGTAAGAACAAAAACAAAAAAATCACTTGTTGTGTACAGATGTCTCAATACTTTGCAGAGATGAGGGGTCTGGAAGAAATAAAACACTGAAAGGATGGCAATTAAGCATCACAATAGGAATAACACAGATACAGTGAATACACAATCAGAAATAGCTGTAAATTAAACTTGTCTGAGTCATCCGCCTACACTGATATTTACTGGACAACTTCTTTGTATGACATATCAGTAGGTAGGCCAATTTATATGCTAGTCTACAAGCCAATATAATGTTGCCATATGTAAGCTTACCTGGAACCTGCTCCTGGGACACACTTGTCCCCCCCAGCCACATCAGCACTGACATCAAGCACATGCTGCACAGGCTCCTCTGAGCTGTCATGATATCTGACAGTGAAAAGGAACTCCTCATATATTGTTGGTTGTGGCTCAGTAGCAGGACCACCCCCATAGCCAACTATTCCTGGGTAACTGCAGCCATGCTCCTCCATGCCAGTGAAATCATATCAGTGACCCACTGCTGCACCTGGTTGTAATTGCAGCCATGACCACAAACTGTATTTACATTGATGACTAACTGATTCCAGATCTCCTTTCTGGCAACCATATCCCTCCAGCCTCCCTCAGGCAGGAAGGCGCCATGCCACCTCAGAGCTTGGATTATGAGAACGTCAGCAGAAGTCCAAACTAAGAAATGAAAAAATGTGCCAAAAACCATGGGGTGAAAGTAAAAAGAATCTAACTTTTAATGACAGGTTTTCAAACCAGATAAAATTTTGATTTAGAATTCACAAAAAGATGGGATTTAAAATCCACAAATAGATAACCACTTTAATCCCATTACATACATGACTTCCTCAGATAAAACAAACAGGAATCAAAACATTTAAATACCCACTTCAGTTAATTTTAGACGAATCATACTAGTCCTATAAAACCTATTCTTCTTGATAGGCTGGTAACACTGACATAATTACAATTAACCTTAAAACCTGCTCTGTTTAAAATGATGAATGTAAAATGTTAACAGCTCTTCTTCACAAATTATGGTTACATTAAAATTCACAAAAATAGTTCTAACCTTATAAAACCGAATATACATAAAATATAATGCTATATCACCATCATGTAGACTGACAGCTTGAACTAGTCTTGAGCCAATCAGTTAAGCCCTAAATGACACCCCCCAAAAAAAATCTCTTCTAAAGACCATAATAGGTTTATCATTCATGTGATCCTGCAAACCTACATTCTCTTTAAAAATCACTCAGTTCTTATTTAAGACCCATCTAATGATATCACAATCTACATTAAAAGTGGTGATGAAAGAATATTGGTAAGGAGAAACAGTTCTTACTCCACCTGCAATTGTCCCAACCTGTGTCAGACTTGTACTGTTTTGATTTTGACATAAAATGGGGACAAAAAATGTTCTTTCTTTTGGTAATAACCTCCTGTTTCAAATCCTTCAGCGGTGACCTTGGGTATCTTCTCCTTTCAAACAGTTGTCCAACAAGGTGCATTCCTCCAAAAACTGAAAAGTTATTTCATCGATTACTGGATGCTCATTATCATTGCTGAATAATAAAGATGTCAAGTTATCAATGCCAGTCAATTTTCACTGTGCCCACCAGAGATTCCCTGGACAATCTAAGAAGTATTAACACCAGTTCAGCGACATGTACATTACCTTCCTCTCCATTCAGATATTGAATTGAAAAGCAAATGGTAAGAACATAGTTGTGTTGAAAGTATAACCTGTCTGTCACACAAATGTAAACACCTGCCAAACTACATATACCAACAGTGAATTATAGGAAGTGCATAGAAATCAAACTTTAATTTTCTACTGGCTATATAAATACATTTCTAAAAATTCACAAAATCTAAAATGTCCTCGAATAATAGAAGCAAACCTTAGCAAAATATGTACTTCTCTGTAGAGAAATCAGCTTCAAAGAAATACTGTTTCATCTGAATACACAATTCGCATCACCTTCAAGTTCCCTAGCTATGCTTCTTTAGTGTAGATTCAGCCCTCTGACAATTGAGAAGAGGCAAAGTGGGTGTGAATTCATTAGAATTGCTGAATACCAAACTTCTGACTTTGTGTAGCAGATGTAAACAGTGTAGCCTCTATACCACTTTTAGGTGCTAATGGCTTGCAGATTTTAATTAGTGTGAGTGAAGAAAAACACAGCAGTAATTCAGACACCATTCCATGCAGTAGATATATCAATGAGGATATACATACAAAGTGTGGAACTAATTTCAGTGAGCTTTAAAATAAAGCAACACACCACACATGTATACTTTTTGTCCATAGTAGCACAAGTCTCCTGCCTTTGATGAAAACTGTTGTTCGTTGTTATGTATTTTTATCACACTTTGAAAGCAAAATGATAGAAAATATACTACAGGCTGCATGTCTGACAGTAAAGCAGAGATTAAGACAGGATGACCAGAATGGAAAGAGAACATGTAGCTCCATTTCTACAAACTTATTCTTAGATACTTGTGTGATCACTCACTGCACTAAATACAGTATGTTAGCCACATAGGTACAACCAACTGAGAATTTCCAACTGTATGAACTGTTAATACTGGATATGAAATGGGAATTGTTTGTTTGCACATGATTTGGTTGGCGTTGCAAAGCTGTGAATGTGGCAGAGGTAAATAACCCACTATAAATGTGTTTTGTAAGTGCAATACTCTGGTAGTTCAAATCCAGAGCCATCTAATTGTTTAATCTTTGTTTCACTTTTTTTCTGACTTAGTACGAACATGGTTAACTGGCTAAAAATTGAAAATTGAATGTCAGTTGACTTATGGAGTGAAAACACACACACAGTGGCATTGTGAAGCACTAAGGAACATGGATGAAAATGACTGCAGAAATTCCTTCCATTCCCCAAGTGTCTTGTGCTTTAAATGAGACAACATATGTAAAGTGGGGTTGGAGTCCCACAATAGTTATTTTTACTGAGGAAGGGTCATAACGAGTACTTACACAAGGAATATATGTTAGCTATTACCTTTTCCATTTGAGCATTGCCTGCCTGTGCGCAAACATGGCTCACTACTTATGGAAAAAAATGACAAAGCAAATTTGGTTCTCCTTCTTTTGTTCAAACAGGTTAAGTTTTGATGCATGACCATCGGCATTTTGGACTGTAATGAGTATGGAAAATAAATCTGCTACCAAGCTTTTCCTGTGGCAGCAGGTGTAAATGCTATGAGTTCCTAATCTGAACATAAGTGAGCCAAGGTTCAAATACATCACACTCCACTTTTTAGAAAGGATGTCTCACTGTAGTTTTCCACAAACTGTGAATACAAAGGTAATACCATACACCAATAGCTATGTATAGCAGGTTGGTTGAGCATGCTCATACTTTTGTAGGTATCATATGTATTATGTGTTTAACTGGTTTCATGACAATGATGATTATGTAATAAGACATGCAGTTGGATATCAATAATGGACACGATAGTTTACTGACAATCATCTACACCCCCCATAACCCAAGTATAACTAATGTACTGTGAAGTATAAACCACACAGTACAAATCTATTACTAAAGCAATGTAAGTCTATCCATCTGCAGTATATTGTCAGATGTTAGTCCTGCATTACACCTGAGAATGCATAAGCCGGGACCTTGTAATATCAAACACATACAGGCTTAATTGATGTACAGCACAAGTCATCCTTTAAATTGTATATCTGTGATGTCCATGCCTGTTATGCACTTCTGCGGCAGTGAGGTATAATCATTTGTGTGGAAGTGTGTGCATTCCCTTTCTCCATAGGTTTGAATCCCACATGGTACAATTTACTTTAACAGTGTTTAAGTCCAAAATGTGTCAGGTCATCTCATTGATCTCTCTAAAGTCATGGCTTAAAAGCAAAGTCATTTAGCACTTTAGTGTTAACCATTAGACAACGTGAGATGAGGTATAGCAACACACATGCTATAATTTGATGCCAAATCTCACATCATCATTTTTGTTTCAGAAACTACCTTCTTCTTTGTTTGGCAGTGTCTCTCTTCGCTTACTATCTCGTAAACACAGTTGGCATGGTCGTGTTTATTTGCATACTGATTGTAAAATGCTATATAACAATTTGGTGGGAAAACATTTCTACTGTTGTTGGAGGATCTTTGCACATAAGGCAGGAGATGTGAAGAATGGTACCAAATTTAGGGAACAGAGTTGTGGTGTGGAGGAGTCAAAAATATTATTTGCACTCCTTGTGAAGTGTTACAGCTGTTGGCTGCTGCAGGGGGACTATACCAGGTCTCAGTATAAAGCTGAAGCTTGTAACAGCCTAGCCAAGACAGTCTCCAGTGTGGCTGACATACTACACACTGGGGAGCAGTATAGGCATCATTACAGTGATCTGTAATGGTGCAAGAAGGCACAACTTGACTAGTGGCTGGATGAATTTAGAATTCCTGATATCCCATAGTTATTTAAGTATACAGCTAAAGCAATGCCAAATGATATGGAATGGTATATATAGACTAAACTAGTATGCATAATGCTTTCATGTCTCTTTTTCTATCATTTTTTATTTGACAGCTACACAAGATATCTCAGTGAACAGGGAGGTTCATGCCAAGAGATTGGGGAGGCTCAAAAAGGCAAGGGATATGCATGCAGCACAAATGAGCATGATTGCATTAAGCATATTGAGATTCTATAGCTAAGTATCAACTTAAATATGCAGATCTCAACTGTAGGTGCAAGCATGCATGCTTTCTTCTCTAGCTGTTAGCAATTGTTTTAGCTAGCTGTAATAGTGCATTCAGATTAGTTGGCTTCAATTCCCACAAGTAACCTATACATTCACATTCAACAAGTATCATTTTTAAAAGTTAACTGCAGCAATATTGTCTTTCATGCCACATTGCTAAGTTAATCTGCAGTGTATATTCCAAGGATTACACTTAATAATAATTTTTGGGATTGGGAAAGCTCTACAGCTAATATAATAAAAAAAATATTTATTGTAACAAAGCGTGAATGTGATATGTAATGGTCCTAATCATCTATTTCCTTTTTTGTCTCACCCCACCCCTTATCTTTCTCCCTTTTTTATTGCTTTATTTCTTCATTTATTCTGTGTGTGTGTGTGTGTGTGTGTGTGTGTGTGTGTGTGTGTGTGTGTGTGTGTGTGTGTGTGTGTGTGTGTGTATGTGTGTGTGCGTGTGTGCATGCGTGGCATGTGTACGCGCGCGCACGTGTGTGTGTGTGTGTGTGTGTGTGTGTGTGTGTGTGTGTGTGTGTGTGTGTGTGTGTGTGTGTGTGGGTGTGTGTGTGTGTCCATGTGCATTAAGTAAAAACATGCCATTTGGGTGTCATATTTTTCTACAACAAACCAAATGCTTTTCAGCACAGGGCAATAGGCCCACCACTATGGTTCAGCCTGATGACCCTCAAGCAGCATCAACACCCAGCACCTCTGGGATACAATCTGGCAGTACTTCCTCTACAGCCCTTGTACTGCCTGGCCCATCCATATCAAAGATTCAAAGAGTCAAGATTCAAAGAAACTTTATATTCATTTAGGAAACACAAGTACTACCTAAACAAAATTTCGAGTGTCAGCTCTTTTACAGGAGGAAACAAACACAAAAAAGACAGACATGATAGGCATTAAAGAACAAACAATAGTTATAGTACAAAAGTAAATGTGTAGGTAGTTGACGCACATGCTTGTACATTATTTATATATACTGTACAACACTGACTGCTAGATGATTACCACATGAAAAGAAAAGTACACACAAGTGAGATTGGGTGATATTGTACATAAGGAAGTGATAGGAATTGCACTTGAATGAGAATATGTTAATTTTAGTTTGCAATAAATAAATAGAATTACTGTATGGAAAAAAGGAAAAAGAATGAGAGCATAACAATCTAGTATCAGGCAGCATTGCCCCAGCTGCTAGTGCATTGATCTCCTCCAGGGATTATTGGTTTATTTGTTGATTACATCACTTGCCAGAAGCTGCCAGGGATGGTGCATGATATCATAGAAAAATGGTCCTGGTGTTCAAATCAGTCACCTGGAGGGTTTGCACATTTGAACATAAATGATACTCTAATGTAAGCAGTTTCACAGGGAACTGAAGAAGGGGACAGTGATGACAGCTCTGAGAGTGAGGACTGGATACTTGCTGTTCCCATGCCTGATGGACATATGCCTCTGAATCCCCTACCTGTCCCCAATCATGCTATCCCGCAGTTTTTGTGTCTGTCATCATCCCTGTGTCTGTCTTGTTTGTTCTGTTTGTCTGCACATGCTTCTTTGCCTACCCTACCTACCTGACCCTCACATTACTGTGTCCCTTCGCCAACATTCTTTGCTTCTTGAAATCCAAAAAGATAATTAAATAAATAAAAATAAGGGGCACCTGTCCCACAAAAATATGTCCCATACATAGCTCTCCACTTCTCTTATGTCCCTTCTTGACAAAGCTGATATCGTACAACTGGCTATACAGCATTATTGCATTGTTTTCACTCATCTGTGCTGTGATGACAATCCAAATTAATCAAAATTTCTCTACATGTCAATGCTATGGTGTTGGCAAAGTGGATATTTATGGCTGTCTTCTAGTTCCCTCCTGCAAATTCCTTTATTGCTTCCTCATTTTTCTTCCCTCTGCTTGCGCCCTCTTTTCCCCACTTTCCTATCAACCCAATTTTCACACCTTATTTGGGTCAAAAACCAGAATCATACACCACACAGATATGGCCAGAAATAGCCCATAAAAAAGCCTTCACTTTTTGTACTCTGTATTTGTGTGGAATTTGGCATCATGCACCAATGCCGAATAGTAGTGAAGGGCTCTATACGTTTTATGGCAAAACCTGTTGCGTTTTTCCCATCACTGTCCTAATCAGGCTGTCTCTACTCAATGGTGCTTAAATATGCTGCTCTGATGGAACACAGAGTTAAACCAGAGTAAAGGCACTACTCTGAAACAGATAGTCTGAAAGTTCTGTACACTGCTGGATGCAACAAAGTGTTGCTTCCTATATGGAGTGTTGACATAAATCACTAGAATGAAGATTTTTTTGCCCATAGCATCAAGGGTTCAATTATAGATACATCTCACATTATTTCTTAATGTGAAGTAATATAAGTGATATGTTTAAACATACACATCTTAACACTTGTCACACTTATGTGTTCTCATCAACATATATTGAATAATGGCCAAAAAAAGTATTTGAAGTGTCATCCTTCCACAGAACTATCACATATTTATCCAACCTTGTTCTGCTTGTCATAAGCCTGCTGTCCCTATCCTACCCCTTCTTTAACCCCATTGTCAGTCTATTCATGCTACACTGCATGCTAGGTTAATAATGATAATAGACCAAAACATGTCCATGAATGTTCCATTAATCCAGACATGGTTATGTGTATGTCCATCTCTCCTTGTATTCACCCCTTCATTGTCATTCCTCTTTACATATGTGTATCTATTAGGCTGATGGGTGTACAGGTCATCTCATGGTTTTTGCATACTGACATGACTGTACTGATAGAAAATAAAACGTGTTACCTTAATTCAATAGGTTATTGGTGATCATGTAATGTGCAAGGTTTCAAAATCTGCTGTAGGATTCCCCTTCTGCCATGTTCAGGTAATGATCAATGAAATGTTTGACTAATGTGATGTGGAAACTGTCCTTACTGTGAAGAAGTGCACACAATTTTCAAGATATCTGGCAATACACAAATAGCATATATGCTGAGTCATAATAATCATTTTAAAAGATGTACCACCCTTTGTCATTTCTAGAAAGCTGTATACACAGTTAACTCGTGAATTGCAGTGAGGCCTGCAAACCTGCTACTAGTTGTACAACTATATTGAGGTAGGCATTACTAATAAGGTTTGGAAAAGACACATACTTTAGCATAGTCATTGATAGTCACATTTGGAGTCTTGGTCACATTTACTTAGCTAATGCCATCCTGACACCATTAAAAAAGAGAATAATCTGGATTTGAACCCCGGCTCACCAGATGCTCACTACCTCTATACACTGTACCACAGAGAAAGTTAGGTTGCAGGTGTATTTTCCACATGCAGTACTGTCCAGAGTGTTGATGACCATGCATTGCCACTTAGTCTGTTTGTATGAAGGAAGGCACACTATGTTGCATTTTTCAATATTTTCTTTAAGAAGGGAACCACATTTGTTCAGCACTTAATGTCATGGAAACAGAGAAGACAATGGCAATAGTTATTTATGTAATAGAAATTTAGATCCAGCATTTCAAAGATAGAATACAGCATGACCATCATAGTATCTGTCAGAAATTTCTCCTATAACATATCTTACAAACTACTTCACAAGTCCAGCTAACACTTTACCATCATTCATGCAAATGAGTTTCTTGTTAATGCACTATGTGAAGAGGCTTCAGCATGCCTTACTCTGGTTACTTGGTTGTATCTTCCATTACATGGAAAGGCATTCATAAACACAAGATAAGAGCAGTGACACGTGTACTTGACTGAACAAATACTTTCTGATATGCATGCTTGTTCTGCAGCGATGCACTTGCAAATGATATATCAGTATTTGTGCTATTATTAAGCAGATTACACAAATACAGAGCTTAACTGCATTGTTACATTTGATATGGGTTTATATTGACACTGGACAATGGTCATTCATGATCATATCACATCGATATTGTCAGTAAATTCTATTAATGTGGACATCAACATAATTTCATCTGAATATGAAGACACATACCCCCACCCTTGCAGTACTCCAAAGTTTGTGTGTGTGTGTGTGTGTGTGTGTGTGTGTGTGTGTGTGTGTGTGTGTGTGTGTGTGTGTGTGTGTGTGTATGCGTGTGAGCATGTTATTTAACCAACATCCTGAGAAACGTACATTTATGGCTCAGTTCTGCAATATGCATTCATTGCAACTTCTTTCACCTAGGTCACCATGATGTCTTTAAATGTATTTTTGCAAATTGCAATCACACAATAGTATCCCAAGTTCTGCCTTTGCACACAAGTCACATTACAGTATATGTTACCTGCAACACTATGATGATGTCATTTTCTGTAAATAGCACTGTAACACCGATAAAATGAGATCTCTTTGATGACATGAGTGTTAGGTACTGTGCTCTCCAGCTTGTGTAACTAGTTAGGCAAGGGATCAAATCACACAAAAGACAACTTGTGCATTTGTCTGTATGTCTGAATATGTTTGTGCATGTAGTCAGAAGAAATTTACTTGAGGTCCTGCTACCCTCACTCAAGTATCATTCAGAAAATACTTTTACACTGGTGCTTGATGCTACAGCAACTTCCTGCAGCCCTCACAACATCATCTTCTCACCATGCACTGATGATGTCATAGGTTCATAGGTTCATACTAGGCTATCTGCCCAAGGGCATTTATAAGCCTAGCCAGAGTTTTGTGGCTTTCACCACCCCTTTAGTTTGGAGGATACTATGCCCATTATTTTGCTGTGCCTCTGTCAAGCAGTGACACTGATATAATCCCTGGGGTATATCTGCGATCTCCCATCCATTGGTCAAGATTTCTCTTGAATAAAGCCAGCGAGGTGCTCTGCCTCACATATACCGGGATTTTGTTCCACAGCATAGGGAGTCTCTGGGTGATGAATCTGTCCCTCCAGCAGGTCCTATTAATAACCGTGACAAAAAATAAACTGCCCTTGTGAGCCATTTTAAGCCTAGACAATTATCCCTTGTGAGACTCAAACCCTGCATCTTGTGTTTGTAAGGCAAACACCTTAACCATTAGGCCACCCTCCCAACCTTCTTCTATAAAGTGTATTATGAGACTATTAATGTCAGACCTGTGTCGTGCTTGCATTCATTTTGTGTTCTCTAGCTTATGTAACTAGTTAAGCAGGTGATCAAATCTCACAACAGTCAATGTGTGTGTGTGTGTGTGTGTGTGTGTGTGTGTGTGTGTGTGTGTGTGTGTGTGTGTGTGTGTGTGTGTGTGTGTGTGTGTGTGTGTGTGTGTGTGCATGTGTGGTGTGTGTGTATGTGTGTGTGTGTGGTGTGTGTGTGTGCGCGTGCATGAATATAGTGAGAGTGAGAAGAATTTGATGTGAGGTCCTGCTGCCCTCACTTAAGTATTATTCAGAAAATACTTTTAAGCTGTTACATGACTCCAGAGCAACACCCTGCAGGCCTCACAGCATCATAGTCTCACCATACACTGACAATGTCATCCTCTATAAAGTGCACTCTGACAGAGTTAAAGTCAGACTTGTGCCGGGGTGCTAGCATTAAGTATTGTGTTCTCTAGCTTATGTAACTATGAACCTATGACGTGCAATTGCAGCTTAGGTGCAGCTATAGTGTGACTGTATTGCATCATGGACATACCAGTACATCACATCAGTATTACCACTTGATATATTGCATGAACACATATTGATGCATGTCAGGATTAAATGGCAGTATAACATTTTCACTGGTAATGTTAGGGGGACAATGATCGTGTGGCACGTCTTGAAATTTGACATGTACTTATAGAGGGTGCTAAATATATTGTTTGATATGTGTACAATATTACAGTGACAGCTGTATTGACACTTGACTTTGTACTGCTGTACTTTCTGTTACATGGTCGTAATCAATGCATTGTCATCAGTCTTACATACTGCTCTACCATTCAATATCATGGATCACTTCTTAATTCTCACATCAATTTCAGATGCTTTAGACAATATCCATTCATATTACATGTGTCAGATGCATGCAATACTCAGCTGTGGAATCCACTCATAATAGTATGGTGTTTGTATGTATTGTTATCCATATGGTTGACAACTACATCAGCCAGGGATGCTTTAGTCAAGTATCACATTTGTCACACTAACCTCCCACACATCTGGTAGGCCATGCAGAACTATTTTTTTGGGATGCATACCCATTATAATTTGACAGTGCAGACTTTCCTTCAAGTTGTTCTATTAGATGCTTGTGTGATATAACTTTCTGTGCTGCACCAAGTATATACACAGCTCAGTGATAACATAGTTGATATGGGTTTGATACTTACAGGTGGCGATTGTGACTTATATGTCATGCAAACCGATCAACATGCCATGAATTACTTTGATTTAAACTCCAGTTTTAACAATGACCATCTTAAACTCTCCAAAAAGTGGTCATTTTTGGGGAAGGGGTGGTGAATTCAACTTATAGAATACTGACAATTGTTACAGTTGTAGACGTCTGTTCCTGAAGAATGTGAATAATACATTGCACTCACATATCCTCTCAGTGCCATAGATTAATGATCATAATATTATACAAGTGTCCATGATTCTGCCTGTTTCTGTCTACATTTGTTCAGGAGTCTGTTGCTGTGTGTCCCTGTTTGGTTGAGAGTTATGTTGACATGACAGTCACATTCAAGGAAGTCATTTTGCAGATCTTCAGGGTATGCACATAGCCCTAATTTATATACCATCCTTGCTAAATGTCCTCTCCAGTGAATATGTCACTGATGTTTATATCACAACCATTCAACACCACTGACATGTAAACTTGTATGATCATCACATATATGCTATAATGTATGATCTGAAGTAGGGACTTCATTTGTCAGCAACCTGTGGGTCTTGGATCTGATATCGGATCTGAGCCGGCAACTTGTTTCAAGCTAATGGATCTGAGCTCCTAGCTCCTCCCCTCACCCATAATCCCCTGCCAACCCTCCATGATCTCAGATCTAGTTTGCCGTGCTTGTGAATAGCTGAATTCCATTGAGCTCAAGAAAAAAATCGTCAGTTAAGTGTGTTTTTCTGTCAAATTCTCTTCCTTATTTTAAAAAAATATAGTGTGTAAGAGTTAGGTACCCGTAGTGTAAAAAATATTTCTTTTACTTAGATTTTTCCCTCCCTTCACTGGTCGTTAGTGAGTGTGTTTTGTGTTTTTGGGGCCTGTGTGTTTGTGTAGCACTACCTTTTTTTCTTTACATATGGCTGAGGCCCCAAAAGCCATTTTTTCTAAATGTACCGAGTGTGGCCATAAGCTCTCCCTGGCTGATGGCCACACTTGGTGCATTCGGTGCCTTGGGGTTGAATACCTCGGATTCCGGCGTGTAGCTCGCGAGACATTTGCCTGCGAGCTACATCGCCAAAACCAAACGGCTGCATCAGCACTTTGCCGTAGTGCAAAGTGCCTGAACAGCACAGCCGCTGCCACTATAATCTATGGATGAGCAGCTGCAGCCGTACGGGCTGTGTAACGCATTCCTTCTTCCCGTGCAAGGAATGCATTTATTTAATTATTTATTTATTGTGATGTCAGACTGACAACACAATAAATAAATAATTAAATAAATGCATTCCTTGCACGAGAAGGAATGCGTTACACAGCCCGTATGGCTGCAGCTGCTCGTCCATAGATTATAGTGGCAGCGGCTGTGCTGTTCAGGCACTTTGCACTACGGCAAAGTGCTGATGCAGCCATTTGGTTTCGGCGATGTAGCTCGCAGGCAAATGTCTCGCGAGCTACACGCCGGAATCCGAATACCTCACCTCAGGCTGTACCATTTGTGCAGTGTTCAACCCCAGGGCACTGAAAGAGCGGAGGGCGAAGCTGGTCCTGGCGGGACTTTTGCCCCCGGACTCGGCTCCGGCCTCCGCTGCTCCCATGGCACTACCACAGGCTTTGGTTGTTGCCACTCCTGCCCCCCTTCCTTCGGCCGGGACTCAAACTCCTGTTAAAGTGCCGGAGGACAGGGAGGCTAGGAGGGAGAAGCACCACAAGCGGCGGGCCGAGGCCTCCACTTCGGCCCCGCCAGCTAAGCGGGCTTCTCCCACCACTGCTTCTAGGTCTCCTCCTCCTCAGCTCCGATCCCCTTGTTTCTCCCCAGGGCCCGAGGAGGAGGAGGCCCGATCTCCATCGAGGTCATCGAGGCAGCATTCCAGGCCTGCCTCAGTGGCCTCTTCGAGATCAACGTTCAGCATGTCTGATGCAGACTTGGACTGGATGATGCGAAGATTCATCCAGGCCCAGCTGCAGATGGGAGTGCTCTTGCCTTCCCCCCCCCCCTTCAGGGGGGAGCTTGACACCATTTTTCCTTCCAATTGCTCCTTCTCCGACCCACTACCTGGGCTCGGAGCGTTCAGAGCCGAGCAGCGTTGGAGCCGGGGGTGGGTCGGCGCCAACAGTACTTGGTACTTCGGATCCGACCCTGCCCTCGAGCCTGTCGGATCCGACCTCTCGGAGCCGTGGCCCAAGCTTCAGATCCGAGGGATTCAGTGTGCCATCGGCTCCGTCCAGGTCAGAGCGGACTGGTCCTTTGGATCCGATGGTCTCTGCACCAGTTCCGATCCCTTCATCGGATCCGAGTGGGAGCCGACTCTCAGAGCCCAGAGAGAGTGGTTCCCCCTCAGCCTTCGATGTAGTGGAGAGGGCTCTGTTGAGAGCATCCGGACCCCCGGCCCTTGTCTCGGCTCCACCCTGCACTCCCTATCTGCTGGGCCAGGCTGCCATCACCCGGCCAAAGGGACAGCCTACTTCAATGTCCCAGGTAGTACAGGATGTTGCTGGCGAGGCCTCCTCGGACAGCCCCCCCGAGGAAGTGCCCCGCAAGCATAAGTGCAAGAGGAGGCACGTGGACTCCCCTGAGTCCTTAACTGAGGACACGGACTTGGATGAAAGGGAAGGCTCCCCAAGATCACCCCCTGAGGATGTCTCCTTTGGAGACATCATGGAGATGCTGAGGATCAGAGTTGGGTGGTCTGCTCTCAAGTCTTCCTCCGACGAGTCCGTGTTTCTGGAGGCATTCAAAGCAGGCCCATCTACCTCTTGGGTGTCCCCTCCGGTCGACCCCTTGGTGGACCTTATTACCACCAGGGCGTGGAAGGACCTGGACACCGTGGAGCCAATACCCAAATGCTCGGACAGGATACTAAGCCCCCCCTCAGACAGGTCGCACTGGAGCAAGGGTCACCCCATAGATGCCATGTTGACGGCGGCAGCCACGAAGAGGGAACTAGCTCAGGAGAGCCCCTCAGTCCATCCACCGAGCATGGAGTCCCGCTTGATGGACCGCTTAGGGAAGCGAGTTTTTAGTTCAGCGACCTTCTCAGTAAGGTCTCTAAACTATATGGCACATGTCATCAGGATTCAGCGAGATCTTATCAAAGAATACGCAGCCTCCCCCCCTAAGTCCATGTCAGTGGAGTACAAACAATTGTACTCCACCCGAATGGCCACTCTGAGATCCATCTCAAATACTTCTTTGCGGCTATTGCCCCACGCCACCGAGGGAGCCGCTAGGGCTAGCGGAGCGGGCCTAGTCATGAGACGTCAGGCCTGGCTCCGTCATTGTGACTTTGCGGAGCCCTTTAAAGCGTCTTTTGCGAACACCCCTTTTGATGGTTCTGCCCTGTTTGGCAAAACAGTTCGTGAGACACTTGTCCACAGCGAGAAGGATGGAAAGACGTTGTCTGCCATCGGAGTCTGCTTCTCTGCACCCCAGCGGTCCTTTTTGAAGAACCAAAAGGGTCAGAAGAAGATGTGGTTCCGGAAATCGCAATATTCCCAACCCGCTCCAGACAACCAGTCCTTCCGTGGCAGAGGAGGACAGGGAGGACACCAACCCAGGGGCAGAGGGGCTCCGAGAAACTTTGGGTCCAGAGAACCTTTCTCTGACTGGCCCATGCAGCAGCCCTGAAGGGTTGCCCAACTGCTCCACTCTTGAGGCAGTCGGGGGGCACTTCTCGGAGCACCTAGCAGCATGGGAGTCCATCACGACAGACCGCTGGGTGCTTCAAATTATATCCAGAGGTTAAAAAATACCATTACTTCATGTCCCCAAATTCAAGAACCTCCCTGATGTACCACCCGATCAGAGGGAGGCTGCAGCCGCAGAAATTCAGCAGCTGCTAAGAAAAAGAACCATCCAGCCTGTCCCCCAAGACCAGCTCGGATTAGGGTTCTACTCCAGGTTCTTTTTCCGAATGGTCACTCTTCAATCTATTCTCCCCCTTCTAAGGGAGAATGATTGGATGTGCTCTATAGACCTCAAGGATGCATACTACCACATTCTAATGGACAGTTGATCCAGGAGGTTCCTCCGCTTCTGGCTGGGAGCCAGTCACTACCAGTTCAGGGTCCTTCCCTTTGGCCTCACCACAGCCCCCAGGGTGTTCACCAAGGTATTAGCAGTGATTGCGGCCCACCTGAGACTCCAGGGAATACAGGTCTTTCCGTACCTGGACGACTGGCTCCTGACCGCCCCAACAAGGCATCTACTTTGCTCAGCCAGAGATTTCTTTCTCCACCTAGCCCCACAGTTAGGCATCACCATCAATGCTGACAAATCCTTTCTGGCCCCCACACAAACCATAGAATTCATAGGAGCCAGAATAGACACCAGAGAGCTACGAGCCTTTCTAATGTCCGAACAACTTCGGAATTTGCAACTCCATGTGCGGGCTATCCTCCAATCAGAGACCCCACCAGCGGAATTGGTCCTGAGGGCGCTGGGCTCCATGGCGGCAGCGATAACGCTCCTTCCATGCGCCCGTCTAAACATGTGGGTACTGCAATGGACCCTTCTAGTACAATGGTCCTTTCTGTCTTTTCCTCTTCATCACCCCATTGCTATCAGCAAGGCTTGCAGGAGGGCTCTATTATGGTGGCTCCATGCTCTGGACCTCCATATGGGCCGACCCTTCTGCACCACTCCCCCTCTCACCACGGTGACCACGGACGCCTCCCAACTTGGGTGGGGCGGCATTATTCAGGCAGGATGGTCCAAGGCACATGGAACGATACAACTGCATATCAACGTTCTGGAGATGAGAGCGGTGCTGTACGTGTTGCAAGCACTTCAGAATCTCCTCCCCGTAGGAATGATTGCAATTCAGTTGGACAACATGTCGGTTGTCTGGTCCATCAACAAACAGGGGGGAACCAGGTCTTACCCTCTATGCTGTGAAGCCATGAGAGTGTGGGAATGGGCAATCTCCACCAACCGCTTTCTGATTGCAATGTGCATTCTGGGGTGGGCCAACATCCTAGCGGACAAACTCAGTAGCACCCTTCTTACCCCGTACGAGTGGTCTCTCAACCCACTAGTAGCGAAGCAGATATTCGCAATATGGGGGCAACCCTGCTGCGATCTTTTTGCCTCTCCCTCAAACACCAAATGCGGCAATTTCTTTTCTCTGATTCCCCTCCAGGGGAAACTCCAAGAGACGGTCTGGTGCATGCTTGGCCACCCAGTCTACTTTATGCCTATCCTTCTCTACCCCTGATGCTGCAACTCTTACAGAAAGCTTCGCGGTTGGAGAGCAGGATGATCCTCATTGCCCCATTCTGGCCTCGGCAAATTTGGTTCCCTTACCTGTGGTCTCACCTAGTTAATCCTCCTTGGATTCTGGATCCCAGTCCGGATCTAATCTCCCATCCGTCGGACTTACCGACCCCAAATCTGGACAATCTGAAGCTGACAGCTTGGTTGCACCAGTTCCACTCCTAGTTAGGACTCCCGGTATCTTTTCACCAGTCAAAGCCATCCTTGTGGCAGCGCATAAGCCCTCCACCAGGAAAGTGTACCGCAGTAAATGGAAACGTTTCTCCATCTGGGCGGAGCATCATAATCTAGATCCCTTTACGGCTCCTCTTCCATCCATATTAGACTTCCTAACCGAACTTTTTCAGGAAGGCGCTAGTTGCTCAACTGTCAAAGTGCAATTGGCTGCCATCCCCCATTACCATGTGGGACATGACAGAGGGCCCTTGATGTCGGCCAAGTTGTGTAAAACCTTTCTCAAGGGCACTTTTTTTGCTTAGACCCCCTATAAAAGAAGTCGTACCACCTTGGGATCTTTCACTAGTTCTTCAAGCCTCGAATGCTCCACCTTTTGAACCTGCTGCTTCAGTAGATCTCAAATACTTGTCCTGGAAAACAGCATTCCTTGTAGCCATTACTTCTGCGAAAAGAGTTTCGGAGCTTCAAGCTCTTTCTGTGAAGCCTCCTTATTTGATCTTTCATCCGGACAGAGTGTACCTCAGGATCAATCCCTCTTTCCTTCCCAAAATAGCATCAGAAACCAATATAAATCAATCCATTAATTTACCGGTTTTCTTCCCTAAATATCAGAATAAAGGAGAGTACAAGCTGCACTCATTAGATGTTCATAGGCAGCTACGTTTTTATACTCATAGAACAGCTGGTCATAGACAATCCGACCAGCTGTTCATTTCCTTTGCCAAATTTAATTTGGGGAAAGCAATATCAAAAGTATCTCTATCATGCTGGATTTCACAATGTATCCTATTAGCGTACCAAGCCTCTGGGAGACCCGCACCTGAAGGAGTTTGCGCACATTCCACTCGTTCCATCTCTATTTCTGCGGCCTTCAAATCTAGAGTTCCATTGGATGATATTTGTTCGGCAGTCACTTGGGCCTCATCTCATACCTTTATTAACCACTACAAACTGGACATGATTTCTAGAGGGAGAGCATCCTTTGGCTCTGTGGTGCTCAACAATATCCTTCCATGATGGCCACCCAAGATTCAGGTAGCTGGGGACTCTGTCCCACAGGTTGCTGACAAATGAAGTCCCTACTTCAGATTAAGAAGTTATGTACTCACCATAACGTTCCATCTGAGTAGGTAGCATCACCCCCCCCTCCTTCTTCCTGGCCTTCAGCGGATCTATGTTAGTTGGAATACCCTTTTTGGGTGCATATTGAGGGGCAAACTCGATCTGAGGTTATGGAGGGTTGGCAGGGGATTATGGGTGAGGGGAGGAGCTAGGAGCTCGGATCCATTAGCTTGAAACAAGTTGCCGGCTCGGATCCGATATCGGATCCAAGACCCACAGGTTGCAGACAAATGAAGCTACCTACTCAGATGGAACGTTATCGTGAGTACATAACTTCTTATTTTATATCATAATATACTTACACAGGGGGTGTAAACAAAAGTACATACTGTGGTATCTACATATGTGCTAACTGTTATGCTGCTAACTTGTGCTGGAACTATGCATACATTGACATATCCTATTTTATGAATAATGATATATTTACCATGTCCTCTTACTCTTTATTCATTTATATCATTCAGGTATTTGCCCGTTTCCATCAACACCCTTTCCATGCCCTGTGTATGGTTTCCTTGTATTTGCCTTTCTCGTTTAACCTACCTCCCTCTATTATTTTATTTTTCAAATAATTTTTTGAGAGTGTATTGCAATGAGTCCACTTTTCTTTATTGTGTTATTATTGCTGGTATTGTAGTATTTTTACCCCTGGTAGTCATTATGGCTGTCCACGCAAACTTGCCAAGCAAGTTTGCTCATAAGAAAACTTGAATGCACCTTCTTTCTCTGCCTGCGCTGCTTTGCATGGTTCCTGGTCAATGACATTCTTGTATATTATGTGATTAGTGCTGCTGCTCCTTGCTCTAACACAAAAACTCCATGTAGGCTTCATGTAAAGACTACACAGAGTTTGTTGAATTCCTGGGTATATCTACATATGACCAATATGTTTTCTATCCCCAACATACATAGTTATTAAACCTGAACAACATTATTCATTCAATATTGCTCATAGCCCCTAAGTTTTGCTCAAATTACAAAAAAAAAAAATTCACAGCTATCCAGCTCTTAGGTTTACTTTCCTCTACATTCATTTTGTAATGATGTTCATCTCTAGCAATCATTTTCAAATACTCTACATGCAAACTCCCTAATTTTTCAGAATGCATAATTCTCCATTCCATTGTTAAGACTTTTTTTTGGTAAAAATGCTAATATTATACATCTGGAAAACTCCTCCTTACTCCAATCTGCTGCATGTCTCTCAACCATGAGTTCTAATGCTTCCCAGGACGAAGTTGAGGTTTTACCAAATATCTCAGACTTGCATTTAGTTGCCTGCCTCTGCCTTTTTGTGTTTTGCTACACTCCCCAAAAAATATTACATAGTCCTTTGTCTTTAGGTCCACATCTCCAAAACTTCAAACTAGAAATTCTTCTATATTATGCCGCTTTATTGACTGTGTTATATGACAAATTTGATCATTTGATGATCCCACACATATGACAATTTCCGTAAGCGGAAAATAATTTTTCAATGTAAGTTTTCCATTGTTTCATCATTAAAATTTCCTGAATCATTCAGACACTCTCTAGTTTTAACTCCTTTTTAAGCTTTTGTGTTGTCTGATACCTTTATATATTAAGCCTCATTCACCCTTATTCATAGGTTCATAGGTTCATAGGTAGATACTAGGCTATCTGCCCTAGGGCATTTATAAGCCTAGCCAGAGTGTATTTGGCTACTGCCTCCCTATTTGATTAGCCTACTGTGCCTCTGTAAAGTAGGTCACAGAAGGTACCCTTTTAAGATTAGTTTACTGTGCCTCTGTCTAGCAGGGACACAGAAGAGATCCCAGGGGTGAATTTGTGATTTCCCATCCACGCGTCCAGATTTCGCTTGAAGAGGGTCAGCGAGGGGCTGTGTCTAACATGAATTGGGATTCTATTCCAGAGTGAGGGAAGCATCTGGGAAATGAATCTGTCCCTCCAGCATGTCCTATTTATTTTTGTGCTGAGGTTTAAGTCCCTGGTGCGTGTAGCTCTAAGGGACTTGGATTTTTTGAGGTCCAACTCCACTTGCTTCAAGAAGTCTATTTGTATTTCTTTTCTAGTGTAGTGTTTGAGCATTCAATATATATCTTTAACAGTGTACTAAAAATTAAGTTATGTTGATCATTGAGTTGAGAATGGTTTTGTATTTCTGGGAATGAAGAACTCCTCTCCTGGCAATTGTCTTGCTTATGTAGCTCCCTTAACTGTTCCCATCCCAATATGCCTCCTTCTTCCCATATTATCTGCTTATGTCTGGGAATTCTATTTTTAACATCAGACTGATTTGTGATCCTCTTATAGACAGGCACATTCCAGCACAAATCTTCTAGTTGCTGAAACCCTGTCTACCAATTTCCCTAAGTATTAGTCATAAGTTTTATGTGTAGAGAACCACAGAGTTCGCTACCCATAAACCTCTATCTTTATGTAACTCAATCATTTCTACTATATTAAATGCGATTATCTGTGAAGGAAGAAGTATCAAAAAACATCCCACCCATGTACAGTAGGGTAAGCCGTTCCTGTTTTGGAATTTTATGTCGGTTTGCTTCAACATATTCTGCGAGTAGGACTTGAATCTTCTTATCCACCAAAGCAATATTGGTATAATTCTTATGGGGGTCTATGCCAGAAGAACAAAATGTCAAAAGATTGAAAATCATAACATCCAAAACTCAACATATCGAAAATGGAAATTTTCCCTTTCTCTACTGTTGTGCGATCTTAGAATTGGTATATATAATTTTCAGGGGGTATGGGGGTGCAGAGGGCTTGCACCCCTGCAGTAAAAATGTTTTCAATATTTTGAGTTTTATATAATATGATTTTCAGTCTTTTGAACGTTCGTTCTTATGACATAGACTTGTTTTATGGCATGTATAACTTGAAGGAGGATCATAATCTTGGTAGCATTATGTCCTATCAACTCCCTTTTGTAAGAGTTTGCTTATTTTCTTATAAATAGTCTCCAAGTTTTTATAGCCATCCTTTCATATGTATAGCCCACCTCTAAACTCAGGAAGGTGGGAGAATCCATCTCCCATATATTAGCAACTGCTCCCCATCTTTTTCCTTCTCGCATTACTGTTTTATAACAGTTCAGTTCTAGACCTGACATATTGCTGAACTGGGCAGAAATATCTAATGATACGGTATAGTTGATTATGTTTTCAGCTGTTAAATACAGTCATTAGCATACAGCAGAAATGTGGCCTTCCACTTCTTTGCTTCTGTTGTAATGTCTTAGAAACTCACAAAAACAATCTTCAATTACTAAGAAAAACAATTCTGCTGATCAAGAGCATTTTGCCCCCCTGGAGATGTTTCCTTTTGGAGGTATTCCTTCATTTTTTTAATCATCACAGGTGGCTTTATCATACATTCCCCCAGATTCACTAATCCTCTGTGTAAGACTTAATAAGTCTTACTCGGAGGCTGCAGTTGAATGGATTGATGTCAGCATGCCATGAATATGCAAGAGGGCACGCTGACTCAACCGTAAGTCTTAGACGGGCCGTGTAAGAAAGCAGGGGCCATGTCCGACTTCCGAGCAGTCTAAATGTCCATGCCCCTGCAAGTGTTTTAAAACTAAACAAAGCACAAACACAAGAGCGAGTCCACTCAAATGTCCCTGCACCCAACACCACACTCCCTGATATTGTAAACCCCTATCACAGTTCTAAAACGCAAAAACATTAAATATATATTTTTTTAAATCCCCAAAATAGCTGCCCATATTTGCGCATGTGTGTGCGGGTGTGCCCATTATTTAGCTAGAGTTAGCAATTCTGACATGGAAGAGCATAAGAAAGAATGTTAATGCAAATCACACCAAATAGCAATAGTGTAATGGTTGAGCGTTCGCACAAAGAAGAGGCATTCATGATTCGAGTCCCACCACTCCCCTTCGTAATTATTTTTTAAATCAGTATATGAAATAATACCTGACAATTATGTTTAAACATTACTAAAAAGCAGTGAAATGGCCAATGTATCAGTGAACAAAATAAATATTTTAAAGGATCCTGATATAAAATTGCCTGCAGTTAAGCAGTGCTTCACCCAGAGCAATAGAGTTGCCTGTAGTTTAATAGCGCTTTACTTAGCGCAATAGAGTTGTCCATTGTTTCATAGTGCTGTACCCAGCGCAATAGAGTTGACCATAGTTCAATGGTGCTTTACCCAGCACAATGTGTTTGCACGGACGTGCGAGCTGCACCAACCAGGACACCATAGGGCACCGAGGAGCAACATAGAGCAAAGTTGCTTAAATGCAGCCACACCCCCTAGCCTGTCTGGATAGTATGAAAATAAAATGAATGACAAGGTTCGAACCCAGGATGCTGTGAATCAGAAGCAAAGTACAGAACCACAAAGCCATGACAACATAGGGGAAACAGCCACTATTAACATTCATATACTTACGAATGGTAGTTTAACCATTACTAAGCAGGTCTGAAGTCAGCCGAGACTTTTACAAAACGGTCAATCACAAAAAAGTGTGGGAAATGCAGCATATTTAAGCCCCACAGGTGGGAATACATGCCATAACTGACTGTAGCTCACATCTGCAGTTAGAATGTCTGGTGTTGGAGAGGGAACACACTTCCGAGTGCAACGTTGGGGAATCGAGGAGTCCAAATACATGGTTTGGCTCTTTGTCCACAATCATGAGTCAAGACTTATGCAGGGCCAGTTCCAAGGGATGGAGTACAAGGCAGAGGCTTAGAACTGGTTAGCTCATGACCTCACCAGTGCCCCAGGCATTCCTCAGACTGGTGAGCAGGTCCGTCACCACCATGCAGACCTGAAGAGACGAAAGCAGGACAGCCTGAACCAATGGATAGAGGAGGCCCGTGGGATGCGGGATGCTCCACAACTGAGTATGAAGCCATGGAATGCAGTATGTAAGAATTGATAATGGAGTATGTATAACGGATAGGTATGTCTCAATATCCCTTCATTTACTTTACAGCTGCAGGTGACCGTGCTATGAATCAGCAAGCCTATGCTGATAGGCTGCACCACCAGGCAGGTTAGTGATTATTCTGCATGTATTGTTATATACAATATGGGAGAGAGCATGAAAGAAAGTGTTGTAGTCCAATAATACAGCCATAAAATTGCCTGAATAAGTCCTCTGCATGTACTGTCAGATAAAAATGTCAGAGAGGCAGAAAAAGAGTGTAGAAACTCATTAAGAAAGGTAACATATGTCTGGAATAATATCTCTGCAAGCACTGTCATATAAAATAAGTGAGTGAGCCTGAAAAAAGAGTGTTCTAATCTATTAATAAAGGTATAATATGTCTTGAACATGTCTGCCATATACACCATTAAAACAAATAAAGGAATGAGCCTGTGGAAAAGTGTGTAAAGTCATTAATAAAGGTCTAAAACCCAGAGTGTGTCTGTGTCACAGAGTCTGAAATGTTGTTGTACCCTTGCAGTATACAAACAGTACTGTTTGAAAAGGTGCTGGCAACCCAGAGTTGTGCAGTCCCATATAAAGTGGGTGATGGAAGTACTAGTAGCTGTGAAACATATATACAGTCCACAACAGGCAGTTACTGGCTGGCATGAATAAGTAAACCTGTCACACGTGTAGCATGTTATTTTTTCCCCAGAAATGTCAGTGTGTGTCAAGAAATGCAGGGTTCTGTACAAATCGAAGTGAAAATGTCATGTGAAAACATCCCAGATATGTAGATAAAGAAATATAAATGCAATCAAGAAATATGTAGCAGTAACATCTGCATCCTGGACAGTTAGTATGTCAGATATAGGTCAGGCATATATTGAACTAGCCAAACCCAGTACACAACCTAATGTATGGTGGCAAGTGTAATAATACAGGTAGGGGATATACACTTGCAGTCACTAGGAATGTAGTGTAGACTAAAAGGTCATTATAAGATGTTGACTGAGGTTTTTTATACACCCTACTGTATGTGCATAAACCATGCAATTCCACACCTCAATGGGTATGTGTAATCTTAAATATTTGTTGGGACATATGTCCTATTGTTCTATAAATATTTGCATTCATGTTGATGCACGTGCCCTGTTTAAGCACCACAATCATGGTGGGCTGTTGCTACCAAACATCCCTGCATGCTGTTGGAATAACCACTGTGGTTCAATATATGCATGTATTATGCTTGCTGTTCAACTGTTGTACCCTTGGTGTGTTGGGTTAATGAGAATATTATTGCATGCTGTTACAACTAATATGGAATGCTGTTTTGCTGATGTCGTAATTAAACACATCTAATCACAGAATGTATGGGAAGGCTGGTCCCAGCAGATCCACCTGTCCCTCCTCAGCCGGCGAGTGCACCTGGCACCAGCAGGTCCGGTGCCCAGCCCGGGCTCCCCTCCTCCATTGGTCCTATGCCACCTTTGGGTGGAAGTGCTGCAGGGGATGGGACTCATCCCCCCCTTGCAAGCGTGGGCAGAGAAGGGCCACCTGTCACCCTTTAAAGGGTCCGGGCTGTGGTGCATAGGGAGATCCAGCATTCAGTCGCTGATCCTCTATGCCAGCTTGAGGTGAGAGTGGCGCGTCTCACGGGTGAACCTGCCCATCCTACGCAGCCCCCACACAGCCACCCTCGGGGCTGTGAAGGTTCAGTGGTGACTGCCCATGGGTGTTGATCTCAGTTCCACTGTTACCATCTGTGGGCTCATGGGCTTGCTATTTCTAAACATCTGACCCCGTCAATTTGTCACCCACCCCATGTGTCATACACTGCCCCTGTATGTGTCTTGTCTGTCTTGTCTGTTTACCTTCCCAATCTACCTCCCCGGACATACCTACTTCCTCTACCTCACTTCCCACTCTCACCTGAAAAAAAAAGGGCAATCTGTACCCACAAAATAATTACGCCCCATACATAGCTGCCCATTTTGCACACATGTCCATCAGACAAACATGTAAGCTGATAATTAGAAATGGCAGTACAACATACTTTGTTGTCCTCACCCCTCTCCCAGGGGTGGAAGGCTTCAAATTTCACTCCAAATTCATTGCATATGCACAGCTGTTGCTGTTAAAGAAATGGGCAGCTATGGACCTTCTCTACACCTGTCCTGCACATCCCGAGCTTGTTTACCTACTGTGTGTCCCTCTTTGTGCTCCCTGTTTTTACCACTTTCCTATCTCCCCATTTTCTTTTCTTTAAAAGAAATTAGCACAGGGGTTAGCAGGAGTAAGCACTTTTAAGCAGTAGTTATAGGGTTTGCACCAGTATGTGCATGTGTGCGCTTAGCTAAGCATCGCTAAGCATCATGCAAACCTGCGCAAACCCGCTTACAACTGCTTAAAAGTGCCTTAGTCACTCTATGGCAGGGCCCTTGTTCTGCTCAGCAGCAAAATAAAATATCCCTGTCAGTCTCGAACCACAGACCTTGCACTCACAAGACGGCATGAAGTACCACTAAGCCACAGCATATATGCAATAATGGGGTGCTGAAAGAAATATATCATGCATTACAATGAGTGAATGTAAAGGGAGAATAGGAATGGCATAACACAAATCTTGTTCTGTGGTCCTTAACCAGCAAGTGTTGTGGAATTGCATGACATGACTGTGAAAAGAGAACCAGCCATGCTAGTAGGGAATAATGTTACAGTAGCACCTTACAAACCCGACACAGTATCAGAGCAGGATAAACACTGGCATATTTGAATAAGTCAGAGACCAGACCTCCCAACTGTGACTGGTTTACAGGGATGTCCCTGATTTGCAAACAAATGTTATCTGTGCCCCTCTGACTCCCTGTGAAATGTACTAACAGTAGGCAGAAAGGTGGGGAATCACACTTAATGAAAAATGACAATAAGTGAGAGTAGACACTGCTTGCATGTCAGAAAAGGTGTAGTAATACATATGCTCCGAATCCCCCACAGTCTCAACAGCAAAATATCTGAAATATATCACAGGTGTATCCCACTTATATTTACCTTTCCCTGAGGCTGTTCAAATATTTACCTGAGAGTATCTGAGGCCTGGAAGTGTCAGAAACACGCAGGCATATCAGCTTGTCTGCTGTTACACACTCAGCAAATAGCTGTAGAATGAATTCTACAAGCATGCCTGTATGTAGGAGTACACCACAGAAATATCAAAGGATGTAGCCATGTACTGCTAGCAACTTCCTGTGACAATGCCATTGTTCAGGTGCTGAAAAGACTGGTGTGGTGCACAGTCAAAAGATACTAGGCAAACCTCTGTCTACCATCTGGATATGTCCACAGGTGGGAGCTACTGAGACAGACTACTAGCCTTTATAGACTAACAGGTACACAGCAACTCTGCATGTTCAGCAAGATAAACAGCACACAATAATAAATAATGTTCTCCGCAGTTCTGCACCCCTACCCAAAAGTACCATATACCTGTGTAGTCAGGCACACCCACGGGTGTAGGTAGGCATACACAGTACTGAAATATGTCCAGTTGTCCTGAGCAGACTGTGCTTATGTCAACACAAACAAACCACAAACTGTTCAGAAGTGAGTAATGTACTAATGACAGCATAGCAGTTCACAAGCAGTGCATGTGCCTGATATTCATAATTGGTAGTACAACATACTTAGTTGTCCTCACCCCTCTCTCAGGGGTGGAAGGCTTCAAATTTCACTCCTAATGTATTGCATATGCACGGCTGGTGCTGGTAAAGAAACAGGCAGCTATGGACCTTCCCCACACCCATCCTGTACATCCCGAGCTGGTTTCCCTACTGTCTTCCCCTCTTTGTGCACCCTTTATCACCACATTCCTATTTCCCCATTTACTTTTCTGTCAAAGAAATAAGTGTGGGGGTTAGCAAGAGTAAGCACTTGTAAACAGTAGTAAGCGGGTTTGCACCAGTGTGTGCCTGTGTGCACTTAGCTAAGCATTGCTAAGCATCGCGCAAACCCACGCAAACCCACTTACAACTGCTTAAAAGTGCCTTAGTCACTGTGTATGACAGGGCCCTTGTACTGCTCAGCAGCAAAATAAAATACCCTTGTCAGTCTCGAACCCCACTCCTTGGACTCACCAGTCTGCATGAAGTACCACAAAGCCACAGCAGACAAACAATAACTTGGTCCTTTAAGAAATATATCATGCATTACAATGAGTGAATGTAAAGGGAAAATAGGAAAGCCATAGGAACACATTGCAATAACTACTGTTGTATGCCAGTTAATTCTCTAATTTGAAAAGAAAGCACATACTCCCATGTATCCAGTGTTAGCATTAGGAGGTGTGAGTAAACTTACACACTGAGAAGAGTGCACTGGAAGAAGCAACAGTCAGGTTTCAGTACAACATGCAAATCACTGGCTACAACCCTAGCTTCAGATATGAGACATATACCAACCTTCTGACTGAGACAACAGTGTCCACAGCAAACAAGCATGGGCCCCACCTTGCACAACTGAAAGGGCTACGCTTACCTAACCTACCATTTTATAGCAGTGTCCTGCAATCACAGTGAGTACTGCAATTACCACACAGCAGGCTGCATGCAATTACTAAATGGTGGGCACCAATTGGTGCAGAGGCCATCACATGCACATGTGCAGATACCTAGAAAAGCAGCCTGTACTTGCTGTCCACACATGCAATAATATCATTGCACCAACTGAGAGAGAGAGCGAGAGAGACAGACAGACAGAGACAGACAGACAGACAGATGGAGACAAACAGGCTGTAAGAGACAGACACTAAAAAGAAAGACCAACGCACAGAGGAAACCAAAACCCAATAAATAAATAAATAAATAAATCAACAGCTACAGCAGACAGAAGTGAGGAATACAAAGGTAAGGTATGTAACAGATATGTATTTGCTGGCATCTTAATGATGTGTCTGAAGGGTACTCTACATACTGTGAATCATCCATATGTGGCAGCAGTCTGTAACTATATGTATATGTATATGCACATGTGCATAGGGCAAGGGACATACTGCAACTGTTAGTGAAGGCTGGACATATATATCTTATTGAAGGTGGCTATGTGCACATATATATGTAGGTTGTAGTGTGTGGCATTGCAGACAGCAAGCAGTGCCGTTTTATGTCATGTGGTGGTTAAATGCTGTGGGACTGAGCTACAGGCAGTGAGGCCTGATACAGCTGTACGGCCTGAGGACAGCAAAATGCATTCTGCACAACACTGTGCAATATTATTACATAATCGTATGTCTCACAACTGTTGCATAATTGACATCCCCACCATGAAAGGTGGGCAGTATATGTGCCTATATGTGCATCTATATGTACAGCAATGGATGTATACATGTATGTGTATATATATATATATATATATATATATATATATATATATATATATGTGTGTGTGTGTGTGTGTGTGTGTGTGTGTGTGTGTGTGTGTGTGTGTGTGTATATATATATATATATATTGATATATATATATATACATATATATATATATATATATATATATATATATATATATATATACATATATAGATATATATATATATATATATATATATATATATATATATAGATATATAGATATAGATATATATATAGATATATACATATATACATATATGCTTATATATAGATATATATAGATTATATATAGATATATATGGATATATATAGATATATATAGATATATATGGATATATATGGATATGTATAGATATACATAGATATCTATAGTTATGTATAGATATGTCTAGATATGTATATATATATATATATATATATATATATATATAGAGAGAGAGAGAGAGAGAGAGAGAGGGAGACATGGGGGTCATATGTACTGCAACAGGTGCCTGTTGACCAAGGCATGGACTGAACACCAATGTTGGTACTGCAGTGCCATACCCCATTCCAAAACACTTTACCCAGTAACTACCACATAGGTGGTAGCCTGCCTAACACTGAAGGTGTCAGAAGGGAACATGGGACACAGGTGGACAGTAGCCTCCCCTTTGATAATCACAGTGCCACACTAGTCTTGTAATCTGTCTACGTGATACGTGTCATCACAAAAGGTGTGTCATTTAGGGAAATATAGGTCAGTGTTCCCCTCTACTCATCACAATGCCCCATGTGGTATGTACCTCACATGACAACTACAACAAGTGGAAAGGCCACAGACATACCTCACAAAGAGTAATACTGCCCTCAAACACATGCACTATGCAGACTGACTCACAAAACCACAGCTAGAGTCCGTTGCATACTGCCCATGAGGTTACCTCTGCCGGACATACAGAGGTATGTCACACCCATTGCAGTCGGCCAATCACCATGTCATCACCTCACAATCCCTTTGGGCTACATGACCTAGGGCCCTAATCCTCACCACCTCACTAAACAGCACATGCTGGAGGTACAGGTTCCTATCCACAAATATGCCATACTCTGGACTAAACCACCCAGCATTAACAACCAAGGCTCCTCATTAGCAGATGTCATACATACCCCTGATGATTGTTTGGGAGATAGGTAATATGCCCTGGGAGTCGCCTCTGTGTATCCGGTTGACAGGAGCAAGTGAAATCACATTACATGTGTGTCAAAGGTCAGGGTAGCATATGGCTAGGCTGCTCTAGGCCCTAGAGCCAAAAGCGAATTACCTACCTATGACACAATGCACACACACATGTACTCAGTGCAATACCTGCTATGTGAGGTGGAATGAGTGTGACAGTGAATGTGTGCAAGGTCTGTAAAGGTGTGATAGCTTAGTGTGAGGTTGTTTCTTTCATGGTAGTTTGTGTCCTAGGTGTGAGACCAGAGAAAGATGTGTCAGTTATTGGGATGCAGACATAGTAGGATGGCATATGTTGTAACGTAGTTCCTTGTGTATGACTGTGGTGTCCCATTGTAGGCTAAAGCAATACATATATGCTCAGTAAGTGGTACTGCTGATTAATCCAGCTCACATATGAACTGCTGTACTACCTGAAGCTGTAGGCCTAAACAGCACAGTATGGTGTATGTTCACATTCCCTGGTAACACTGTTTTGTGTGTTTCCTGTAGTCTGCACACATTACATACCTCAGCCATAGGTATCTGTAAGTAGGGGCACACAGTAATGTAAGGTACACAGGTAATGCTCATCTGTGTCAGCATACATTTGTGTGTTGTATGTATGTCTGATGTGTGTGTAATGATGCCTGCACCATGCCCGCAATCACATGTGTGTTACACGGTATGTGTGTGTGCCTAGCAACATGTATACTCGGTTATAGCAGTATGCCAGCTATATTAACAACCGTGCACATATGTTAGTTAGGGGTATGCCATCAACGACTAGAGTGGTTCACTGGTAATACTGTAAATGTACTTTACATTCATTGCATTGGATGACATATTTCTTCATGCATTAGCTTGATATATACCCCCGTGGCGAGGCTGTGAATTGTATCCCAAACAGTGTGCCGAGTACTGGTGTATACTGGTTTGTTATATGGAGTGTGGCAGGCACTGTCAGCCAGTTGTGGGCTGAGCCGTGATATGTGGTATTGAACGTGTGTATCCTCTGACAGACAAACAGATGCTATATATGGCAGTTAAGTGATATCTGTACTTAATAATGTTAAGTGTGCCACATGACTTGCTCACACATATCATTTAATTGTCTTCCAGGGTTATGGCTCATCAACGCAATCCATCATATACAGCTGCGGAGGAACAGGAAATACACAACAGCCTGGTGCAGCACTATACACTGCTGTTTTCCAGGGCCAGCCAGCACCAGCATGAGCGTACTGCACTGTGGCAAGATCTTGTTCATCGGGTAAATGACATAGGCATGCATAATTGGACATTTGAGCAGGTACACCATCACTGCAGTGATTTAATTAGACATGCCTGGCAGTGTGCTTCTGATATCCATAGACAGCTTGCCACAGGTGGTGGGGCGGCCATACATCCCTCCATCACCAGAGTGGAGGAGCTGCTCCTAAGCATGGTGGCTCCTGGCCTACAGCAGCAACAGCATCACACATGTGTCATCATGGAGGCCAGAGCCACCCAGCATGATGACATGGAGCGTGCAGGTAATATGCCCTAGCTGTAGACTACTGTTACCTGTATTGTTAGAATATGCATATGTGAGATGTGTACTGTGTGTTCAGCAGTTGTGCTGCCTATTGTGTGCAATACTGATATTTGGAATAGTATCTGTACACCTGTGACTGTTGACTGTTGTTCTACTGTAGTTTAGCACACTCACAGTAGCAATGCCACAGTTGTGGCCACTGACAAACTGTGTCATATTCTAGTAGGTCCCTCTGCTGTGACAGCAGGGCAGACGATACATGCTGGTGAGTGTGTTAACACTTTAATATTGGTAATTACATGTGCATGTCATAGGTGAGATGTAGGCTATGTACACGTAACACACCTATGCATAATGCATGCTGTGCATGTTTGCTGTGAGACATTAAACATCTCAGTAAAGTCAGTAGCTGCCTCAATCACATGCAATGCACAGAGCAGCAGACACTTTTATGGCAACACTGTACTGCACATTGGATATGCATAGTTGCTACAGCTGTACACAACAGAACACATTTATCATACACAGTACACGAAAACATGCTACATTTGGCATTACCACACACTTGCTGTAAGGTCACACTTCAGTATCCCACATGTCATGCACACACACATGATGTACCTCAGGGGTAGAGGCCTATCATGGGGCTGTGCAACACTCTTCAACACATAAAACAGTCATGTTAGGCAATGCTCCCTATTGGGCACCTCACACACCCATGTACAATGTGGCTGTGTAATTGTTGAACGTAGCAACGGCACTGCAGTTCAGGTACAGCATGCTAGGTGGTGGTCTTGCACACATTAATAGCTGTGAGTGACCACAAGATGCATGATGATGATGGCACAGGGTACTACACCCCATCTAGTTACAGTGACCACAGTAATACTCATAGCAGTCATTGCTGTGCACCTCAATGTTGTGTGTGTGCAAACATATGCACCTATACACAATATGCATAGCATGTTGTGTGTGTGCTTACATATGCCAGTATACACAATATGCACAGCAGTCGCCATCCAAACAAAGTGTCACATATATGTCCTGGAATGCTAGTGGGTGTATAGGTCACATAACACACATTGGGTATGTGTGGTGTTTAATGTTGCAGTCGTGTAGCATGCCATGCCATGGCTGGCACCGACATATCTGCAATATGTCCCACACTCACCATAACCACTGTACACTGGCCATGTCGAGCATTGGGATTCCTTCACATCAACATGCACCACTCATCCCATGTGTGTACATAGCATGCATGTGCTACACCTGTGCCCACTGTTATCTGCAATGGACACAGACACTGTACACAGACATGGAAATCTATGTGTCACACAGATAACACATGCAGCTATGGCATGTATACCTGTGAGTGATGGTGCACAGAGCATTGCAGAGCTGATAATACTTGCACAGCAATGTTGTGTACAGGTACACATTGTGTTCCAGGGTGTAGCCAGACACTGAACAACTACACAGTTGCATCAAAGCCATGTACACTGCCATGAAATAGGGGCATCTACACTTGCACTGCATGGTCTTGTGCGACACATATTCTGCATGCTGACACATGTGTGGTGACTGTTTACCTTGTGATACTGACACCCACCTTCACCCACTATAGAGTATGTGTTGGATTGCTGGTGTGTGTGTGTATGTGCTGTAGTGAGGAGTGTATATGTGTGCATGTGTGCATGTGTGCATGTGTTCATGTGTTCATGTGTGCATGTGTTCATGTGCTCATATGTGCATGTGTGCATGTGTGCATCATGTGCAGTCTGTAAAGTGTGTTTCCTGTCTTCCTCTTACAGGTGCTGAGTTAGGGGTGGCCAAAAGCAGCAGGGAACCTGAAGCCACTGCCATGAATAGTGGTGATAATGAGACATGTATTCTGGCACAGGAAGGTTTGACAGGGTCTGTCGTTGGTCCGCCAATCAACAGTACACAGCGTTCAACCCCATCTATGCGCACACTCATACTGTCAATACATCCCTCATCACCAATGGGCATAGGTGAGGGACAGCATACAGTTAGCATTGACCAGGAGAGTGTGGTACCCATGGCACTTGCATCCCCCTCACAGCAGCCATAGCCGGATTCCTGGAATGGTACGACATAGGAGGTCCAGGGGTTCTGGAGGTAGCACCGCTGGTCATATTTCCCTTGGCGGATGTGGTCTCACAGGTCTTACAATGTCCAGTATGTTCCGGGCTGTAATGCAGGCTCAGGCACATATGGAACAGTACACCAGACAGGGACTTAGGGCGCAGAGGGCCCATTACACCGCTATCAATGACAGCATCTGTGACCTTGCCGGTGCCATCCAGAATTACACCGAGGTCATTGATAGATGTTGGGGGGAGACAGTAGATGCCCTCCACAATATGTCTTCCATGAGCCAGGACCGTGTGGGACGGTTGCGACGTCAAAGCAGATGCATGCCAGCAACAGCAACAGCTGGCAGTGGTCGTGGACGGCCCACAGTTCACAACTGCTCCTGTAGTGGCAGTACCAGCCCCAGCCATGCTGGAGCTGGCCTGTCCATTGACTGTCCCAGTAGACAACGTGCACATGGCTCTGGCCAGTCCCAGTAGGAACATGGGTCCAGTCATCATACCTCTGCCTCAGATGACAGTACCCAGTCCGGTTTAGTACCCAATACTGTCCGTAGCACCCCTGCCAGGCAGAGGTACTTTGTCCGTGGCCAGAGACAGTGATCTGTACAGCCTAGCAGGTACAGTCTGTGGCTCTCCCACAAACTACCGTAAATGGCAGCCACATGGTGGAGCTGTGTGCATGCAGACACACACACACATTAACCAAACAGCTAGGGCTCACACATAGACACACACATTACATCAACGTTGGCCCATGCTGTACTGTTGTCCCTCACACACACACACACAGACATGTCAATTGGATGGGTCAGTTTCAGGCTCTGGCAAACAACAACATACCCTGTGCATATGATGATACCTGTGTCACCTCCTGTCATCTGTAACATTGATGTAGGAACAGGCTAACATGGTGCGGATGCACAGGGTGACATTATAGCAGTGTAGCAATATTAGCAAGTTGTCAACAGGAAAGTGTAATGACATCCTTCTAGGTATGTCTGAGCAGGCATTATGCATCAAAGCTCTGATTGTCAATGTAGCATTGTTTACACCACTGTTAGGTCTGAGTATGTATTTTCCACCCATGTGCCACTTGGCTGAAGTGTAATGTGTTGCCAGCATGTGTTAGTGAGTGGACAATATTTGTGTGATGTGTGCAGTACAGATTAGCAAGTGTAAATCTGTGAACATGGTGGGTGCACACTGTCTGCATGTACGTGCATGGTGGACACATGGGACGTGTGGCATACCCTGTTGTACACATTGTTAACATCTCATAGTAACTTTTAATGGCCAGTATGCATTCTACTACAGTTATGTACTAACATGGGTCCACATGAGTGTATGACATGGGTTGACACTATGCTGTGGGTGATACTGTTAATATCTGTCAATGATTTGTGGTCTGGTAGTATACACAACCTCAACAGCATGACTATAAGCAATCATTGGATGATGTCCTGACAAATGACACACAGTTGTAGGGAACTCAGTAACAGTTGGATCCTTCTGGTACTATACTCTAACACTAACCAGTGGTATTGACCGCCACCCATTCCTGGGACCACACCTGTTTGGCATATAGCCCCCTTAGGTACATGCAAACACACTAGGGATGTGTCCAGCCACATCTGGAAATGCATGCATTGGCCTACAATGCATTCCCTGGATGGGACACATATCCTACACAAGGGTATCATACAGACAGATACCTGTTGTCTGATACATGCTGTATAGCAGTAAGCCGGCTATGGCATAGTCATCCACATTTGCTATACATACTATTCCATCAGTGCCACATTGATGGCAGACCTCAACATTTATGTTGGGTACCAATGTGTACATACAGCCTCATGTTATGTCATGTGTCCCTTGGTAGCCACATATCCATAGGTATTGTGGAGTCCCTCGGTGTATCACATAAGACATTAGAGGCCTGAATGCATATCCACAAGGCAGTTGTACACCTATACAGACTGTCCATTATTGTCAGTTGTTGTTATGTATGAACATGTCTGACATATACCCTCACTTACACTACTCTTTAGTAACTGTCATGGGTGTGTGTGGCACAGATGACCTTGGCCACAGCTCACAACAGTGGATGGCCTTGTCACATACATACATATGTGACCTACGATGTGAGAAGCAGCGGCACAACCTGTCAATGGAAAACTATGTATTCATGTAGTATGCAGGCTTCACACCTATGTACTGATTGAGGGGACATGTACACATATATTTGCCACACAGATACCTGATGTGTGCAATGCACTTACTGTTTTAATCATAATATGTCCTACCATAGTAAAACCAAAACTCACACTGTATTGATGCACACACTGTCAGCTTTTGCAGGAGTTAAACCCCTATCTAACTATGTTATGATACTAGTGAGAGACGCATTAACATGGTGCACTATATGCTCTATTGGCTGGTTTCCCTTCTCCGTCTGTATTTGGAGGATGGTGACATCATCAGACTTTCCAAAGAGGAATGTACCTCTTTTAGTGAGTTTTCCCAGTCTCCAAAAAGGGCACTCCTCTCAAAGAAAACTGCACACATACACAGTCACTGTTTGCAGGATTTAAATCCCTACCTAACTATGTTATAATACTAGAGAGAGACACATTAACACGGCGCACTATTTGCTTTACTGGCTGATTCCTCTTCTCCATTTGTATTTGTAGGATGTTGACATCATCAGACTTTCCAAAGAGGAATGTACCTCTTTTAGTGAGTTTTCCTAGTCTCCAAAAAGGGAACCCCTCTCAAAGGACACTGCACAAAGTCAGTGTTTTCAGGATTCAAACCCCTACCCAACTATGTTATGATATTACAGAGAGATGTATTAACACGGCGTGCTATTTGTACTACCGGCTGATTTTTCTTATCCATTTGTATTTGTAGGATGGTGACATCATCAGACTTTCCAAAGAGGAATGTACCTCTTTTAGTGAGTTTTCCCAGTCTCCAAAAAGGGCACTCCTCTCAAAGGAAACTGCACACATACACCCCCCCCCCCCCACGGCGAGTTATTTGCTTGACTGGCTGGTTTCCCTTCTCCTGCTGTATTTGTAGGATGGTGACATCATCCGACTTTACAAAGAGGAATGTACCTCTTTTAGCGAGTTTTCCCAGTCTCCAAAAAGGGCACTCCTCTCAAAGGACACTGCACACACAGTCAGTGTACCCCTACCTAACTATGTTATGATACTAGAGGGAGACGCTTTAACATGGCACGCTATTTGCTTTACTGGATGGTTTCTCTTCTTCTGCTGTATTTGTAGGATGGTGACATCATCAGACTTTCCAAAGAGGAATGTACCTCTTTTAGTGAGTTTTCCCAGTCTCTAAAAAGGCACTCCTCTTAAAAGAAACTATATGCACACACACAATGCTTGCAGGATTCAAACCCCTACCTAACTATGTTATGACACTAGAGTGAGATGCATCAGCATGGCATGCTACTTGCTTTACTGGCTGTTTTCCCTTCTTCTGCTGTATTTGTAGGATGGTGACATCATCAGACTTTCCAAAGAGGAATGTACCTCTTTTAGTGAGTTTTCCCAGTCTCCCAAAAGGGCACTCCTCTCAAAGGAAACTGCACACATACGTACCTCTTTTAGTTAGTTTTGCAAAGAGGAATGTACCTCTTTTAGTGAGTTTTCCCAGTCTCCAAAAAGGGCACCCCTCTCAAAGGAAACTGCACACATACACACACACCCCCTATGGCGCGCTATTTGCTTTACTGGCTGGTTTCCCTTCTCCTGCTATATTTGTAGGATGGTGATATCATCAGACTTTCCAAAGAGGAATGTACCTCTTTTAGTGAGTTTTCTGAGTCTCCAAAAAGGGCACTCCTCTCAAAAGAAACTTCACACACAGCCAGTGTTTGCATGATTCAAACCATTCTCTAACTATGTTATGATATTAAAGAGAGACGGATTAACACAGCACGCTATTTGCTTTATTGGCTGGTTTTTCTTCTCCTGCTGTATTTGTAGGATGGTGACATCATCAGACTTTCCAAAGAGGACTGTACCTCTTTTATTGAGTTTTCCCAGTCTCCAAAAAGGGCACTCCTCTCAAAGGAAACTGCACACATACACACACCCCCTGTATTTGTAGGGTGGTGACATCATCAGACTTTCCAAAGAGGAATGTACCTCTTTCAGTGAGTTTTCTCAGTCTCCAAATAAGGCACTCCTCTCAAAAGAACCTGCACACACACACACACACACACACACACACACACACACACACACACACACACACACACACACACACACACACAGCCAGTGTTTGCAGAATTCAAACCCTTACTTAATTATGTTATGATACTAGAGAAAAACACATTAACATGGTGCACTATTTGGTTTACTGGCTGTTTTTTCTTCTTCTGCTGTATTTGTAGGATGGTGACATCATCAGACTTTCCAAAGAGGAATGTACCTCTTTTAGTGAGATTTCCCAGTCTCCAAAAAGGGCACTCCTCTCAAAGGAAACTGCATGCACATACACACAGTCAGTGTTTGCAGGATTCCAACCCCTGCCTAACTATGTTATGATACTAGAGAGAAACGCATTAACACAGCATATTATTTGCTTTACTGGCTGTTTTTTCTTCTCCTGCTGTATTTGTAGGATGGTGACATCATCAGACTTTCCAAAGAGGAATGTACCTCTTTTAGTGAGTTTTTTCAGTGTCCAAAAAGGGCACTCCTGTCAAAGGAAACTGCACACACACAGTCAATGTTTGTTGGATTTAAACACCTACCTAACTATGCTATGATATTAGAGAGAGATGCACTAACATGGCACGCTATTTGCTTTAGTGGCTGGTTTCCCTTCTCCTGCTGTATTTGTAGGATGGTGACATCATCAGACTTTCCAAAGAGGAATGTACCTCTTTTAGTGAGTTTTCCCAGTCTTCAAAAAGGGCACTCCTCTCAAAACAAAATGCACACCTATCCCCCCCCCCCACAGAGTCAGCATTCAAACCCCTACCTAACTATGGTCATGATAATAAAGAGAACCACATTAACATGGCACGCTATTTGCTTTACTAGCTGGTTTTTCTTCTCCTGCTGTATTTATAGGATGGCGACATCATCAGACTGGACATGGTGATATGTGTACACTTTGTTTTATGCCGTTTCAGGAATGGTCCATGTGGGTCAGCAGGTGTCAACAGCTTGAACAGGACCTCATAATCCTTACCTTGTGTGATCTATCTGTGGACACACTGACATTCCTTCATATGTCAACACATATTTATGCACAGCTTGTTGGTTTTGTGGATACTACATGTGTCTGGGATGTTGATAAAGGGCTATTCAAAGTCTATGTGAGACATGTGTAGCTGTGTTCAGTGATGTATGTCCTGGGTGGCTGCCTTGCAAACAGTCTAGCATGTTTGGGAACCATGATCCGCACATGAACATACCACAGTTGGTAGGGTTGTGTGTATGTCAGCTTCCATTAGATCTGTTTATGACTTCACCCATGATGGACTCCATGACCTTGCAGATCAGACTGCATAGGCATACTGGACTGTACTTCCCATGGTGTGTTGTGCACCAACACTTGTGGGGAGTGCCATATGTTGCTGTAACACATTCAACTGTTCCACATCCTGTGTAGGGGGTGAGGCTCAGCTGACTGTTCAGGTGCAGGATCTGTTTGTTCTGTAGTTTATGCATGACACATATTGGGAATCAATGTATTCCACTTGCTGCCATGCTTTTGGCATTGGGGTAGCTGCTCATCCATTCTACATGTGATATCTCCTAGTATGATGATATGGACTATCGTCAGTGGGAGGTGGGTATCTATATATGGGCCTGTCTGTCAGGATGTCGGCATTGTCAGTCAGGTACAGATGGCCCTGACTAAGGACATATATGGGTGTACATTGCTATTTATGATATAGCTGAAGGAGGTGTCATGATTCAGTCTGGACTCCTTCTCAGCTACTCTTTACAAAATACCAACGAACCTGAGCACTAATCCCTGTTATACTCTTTTACACACTTAACACCCTACTGATCTTTAGTGAACAGGCTACAGAGTATGTCATCATAATATCCTGGCATGTCCAGGGGTCGGTTTCGTGTGTACTCTCCAGTCCAGCTGGTGAATATTGTGATGTTGACACAATGTCACATCTACCTCATGTACACAGACAACCCTCTCCTCCTCTCGACAAACTCAGATATATGTGTGAGATGCACCTATACAGACATACAGGGTGCTGATCTCTCTTGACCCATGACTGGCACAGTCTATCAGGTGGTGAAGGTAACCACATACACCACATATCAGTCTCACATATCCTCTAGCGACAGCACTCAAACCACATTATCACACATAAACATACTTGGATGTTGTCAATGAACTCTGCCTAAGCAGCAGAGACCTCCAAAGTAGACACACACACAACTGCTACCCCACTACAATACCCACATATCACATAGTTCACAATGTCAGTGTGCCACACAGTCACTGCTGTTTGGGCTAAACAACACACCTAATACACTTGTAATAGGTGACACTTATTGTCAGACACACTGACGTACCACTCACCAGCCCAAACAAGGGAATAGTCACTTTGGGCTGACTGTCGGGTGCCAGGATCTGCCGCATAACACATGGAGTCAGGTCACTCCAAAGCAAGTACAGGACTAGCACCATCATTGTCCGTGCTGGTGCGTAAAACCTCAGACATTACTCCCTGGACCACATGACATGATACATGGAGGAATACTCTGATCATGTAGCCCAGGCCAGTATGACCCTGACCTTGTCTAGCATCTTACACCCACCAATTATGATGTCACAGTATACAGACAAACATATCACGTTTAACAGTTGGTTAACAAATTGGTGTCATTCATAGGGGATACAGTGTCTGTCAGCCTGTGGTGACATGCTTGACATGCCACATAGCTTCACTATGGACAGCTTGCACCTGTCACCCTTGGACTTTCAAATGCTGGCTAAGGCTCTTGCTACCACCATAGTGCCTTTTTTAAGCAGGGCTCAAAAGACAAACCCACCTCCATAGACATTACACGTTAAATGAAACTAAGGGTAATGCTGCTCAACACCAGATGTGTTACCCTCATATTGTGGCCACTCAGGACTCTCCTCAGTATGGAGGATAGCGATATCTGTGCACTAACAGATGCCTGGTTCAGGCTCACTTATGCACACCAGCACTTCCAGGTTATGTTTCATACCATGCTGTCTGACAACAAAACTTCGAACAGACAACACAACTAGGGGGAGTATCCATATACATTACAGAAACACACACCTCTGGGTTAGTAGCACTGCACAAAGCATCACAGACCATACATATGCAACTACCATTGTGCAAAACTGCCTTTCAGTTTATTGCCTGTTACAGACCACCCTCCCAAATTCAGGAACCACACTCAGCTTTCATAGGAACTATGGAGAATATGAAGGTCTCCACAAACACCATTATATTGGGTGACTTCAAATACACAAATATTGATTGGGGATACTACTCAAGCCCCAACACCCTTGCCCAACAGTTGCTACAATTTGTAGACTCATATGCTATGGCACAACCAGTCAGCACAGCCACAAGGGGGAATACATATTGGACCTGATCATCACCAACATGGGGTCTCTATGTTCCACACCAGTGATATACCCCTCATTGGTAAGATCAGAACATACATGTATCTCACTGGACATACATATACCCTCCACACACCCATCCTGGGTAATCTTGGTGAACTTCTCATGAGCCAACGTCTCACTTCACCAAAGCAAAGTGGTATCCTTCAGAGACCCTGAGACAGTGGCAAATATGGCTCAGACTGCTGAATCCTTTACATACACATTCTATGGACACCTAGTGGACTGCATGGATTGTGCTATCCCAAATAACAACAGGACTCACTCCTCCAATGGCAGGGGATCTGTCTGGTAGACCCCAGCCATTAATAAGCTGTACAATGTCAGGAGGAAGCTACTACATGATAGAGCACAATCCCAGATGGGGAAGGCATCTGTGATCTGTACTAGCAGACAGCAACGATCACCCATGAACTTTTCTAAGGGCCGCTTCTACTGGACAATTGCACCAGACACGTAGGACTATCACATGACCTTCTTCAGTTATGTCAGGAACATGGGTGGAAACTCACCGATATGCTGTGAGTACTGCATACTGACTAAACTTACCCTGAACCCACTGGTATTGCCCAACATCCTGGCAAACAGGTTCAGTGCAGATGTCTCCCCCTCATCCCCCCTAAGGAACAACTATCCATCCCAACAGAGTGTAACCTCCCTGACATCATACAGTAACATGTGAGAGCTGCCCTCCCCAAAGCGTACATCACAGCATCAATGGGACCAGATGGTGTCCCGGCCTGCATCTTACACGAGCTTCATGACAGACGTAACCCTCACATTACATCACTGTTCAATATCGGAGTTACTACAGGATATGTACCGAAGGAATGGCATACAGTGACAGTGGTCCCACTCCACAGAGTTGGTGCCACAATGGACCACAGACAATATTGCCCTATAAGCCTAACTAGCCTGTTCTGCAAATCTATAGAGCGTATTGTCAAATGACTCATACACATAGACATCGGGAATCTACAGACACTGTGTCCTACACATTTCAACGTTGTTGTGGGCAGATCTTGCCTCTTGAACCTATTTGTATTCTTTAAACAGTTAACAGGTCCATCGACATAGGGACGGTTGTCCACACAGCCTACCTGAACCTTGCAAAACCCTTCAACACAATAACCCACTTGGCCATTATGCATAGGCTCATCAGTGTCGATATGGACACATATCTCACACGATGGATTGCTACCTGGATCAGGGATAGCACCCACATGGTCAGAATTGCAGGTGCCATGTCTGACTATACACCAGTTACAAGTGGCATCCCACACGGCTCGGTCCTGGGACCGCTCCTGTTCAGTATATATTTGTCTGACGTACAGGTTACCACAGGGGGAATATGGCTGACCATGTTCGCACTTGACTGCAAACTGGGTGCCATATTCAACTCTCCAGCTGCCACATGCATACTCAAACAGGGTCTCACAGAGATGGATGACTGGTGCCTGAGCCATGGCCTACAGCTAAATGCCATTAGTTGCATAGTCATCCCCTTTGGGAATAACAACATGCCCACACATTACCACATAGGTAGTACTCCATTACATATGGTAGGAGTTGTTAGGGGTTTGGGGACATGACTTGCTCGTACTGTCACCTTTGACAATCACGTTGCCAAAGTGGTTGGACAGACCTTCTATATAGGCCACCTTATCCCATATGGTTTCACATCTAGATCGAGTGAGGTCATTGTGCCCCTATACTCATCACAGCCATGCTTAGTTACAATGCCACATTTGGGTTGTACCTTACCCGATGCCTGCAGCAACTGTACTGGCCACAGAAGTTCCTCACCAAGCAGATCTAGGGACTCACACAGATGCCCTGCACAGTTCGGATGCAGTAACTCCAGCTCTACTCAGTTACTTACCACCTACTCGGATATGATGTGTGCCTGTTGTTTGCAGATATACCCAACCCAGAATTACTGGACATGCTCCACCTCAGGATATCTGACTCCCTTGGAGCTACACACTTCACGGACATATACCTCAGCACAGATGTTAATAGGACATGCTGGAGGGACAGATTCTTATCCCAGAGGCTCCACTCACTCTGGATTGTAATCCCAGTTTCACATAGGCAGAGCCACCCACTGACCACCTACAGGAGACATCTTGACGACTGTATGGGTGATCATATGTATACCCCTGGGATATCTTCTGTGTCCCTGCTAGACAGAGGCACACTAGCCTAAACGTACATGGGCTATCTTGTGTGACCTACTATTCACACGCACAGTGTTGTAATCTGACAGGGTTGTGAATGCCAAACACACTCTGGCTAGGCTTGTACATGCCCTAGGGCAGATAGCCTAGTATCGACCTCTGAACCTATGCTAATGTTCGGGATGCACAATTTTATTGCTGATACTGTTTGCAGGTCTTTATCGTCTTTGCTTTACCAGTTTCAATGAACAACTTAGGTATCTGCAGAACATATTTGATTATGACAGGGTGCCACTATATTATATATGTGTCTGTTGTCATATAACTGTGTGCACAGGGCAGATTGCTGGATAGTGAGAGGTTCCTGGGTTAACACATGCAACTGCCAGATATGCGTGGCCCACTGCTGTACTCAGACATGGCCTAAGTGTGTGAGCATGCCCAGTTCAGGCTTTCCGTGTTTTTTTGCCTGACATTTGTCTCATTTATTCAAGTGTGTGAGCATGCCCAGTGTGACCTTTCAGTATGTTGCTATCTGAGGTTCACTACATTTGTTGATGTGTGTGAACATGACCAATATTAACATTTATACTGTGTGTGTTGGACGTCAGGTTCTGTTCTTACTGCAGGACTCACCTCTGTGTCATAACTCGACAGGGATTATGCTGTGCCTGCAGGGTTTCCATGAGATACTTTGCATAGACTTATCAACATTCCTTCATACAGGCTGACCACTGCAATAGTGTTATGGTTTAGTGGTTCAGTACTTTAACTGTAGTGCACAGTATTCTGGGTTCGAGTCCCATCACTGCTTTATATTTTCATACTGAGCAGACCAGACTGCTTAAGGGCCAGTTAAGCAAATATGAGCATGTTGGCTTTTGTTCAGCTATGCCCTACTTAGACCAGGCTTGTCCGACATTGCTCAATATTCACCAACATTGCTGGATGTTGCCCAATATTACTCAACATTGACCACAGTTGTACTAGTTGGTGTGTGCGATTTTGTTTGCATATACTACATGGTGGTAAATGCTGTTTAGCACTGCTTTATATTGCTTAACACATGGCAATCATGCCTCAGGTGGTGCTGCAGGGCTGCCTATGTCGGATGCACATACTACACTCCCTTTACAGGTTTGAAAGCAGGTAGTGTCAACTTAGGCATCTGTTTTACTATATGTGCAAGTCAGAGAGAGGTATCATTTCCAGAGTTCCTACTGAGCCAGTTTATGTGCTATATGTTGCCTCTTTGCCAAGGCCAAAGCATACTGGGCACACCTCCTTCTGCTTACTGGGGCAGGCTCAGGTTGTTCCTCCTCCGAGTCACGCTCTGCCTGTGATGGCCTTGGCAATGGTGGGGGGCTGTTTGGCTCAGGCCTATGCTGGTCCTGCTGCAGCTGTTTTCGCAGGATCATATTATGTAGCATAGCACATACCATGACAATTTGGGTACATGTAGTTGGTGAGTACTGCAAGACTCCACCAGATGTGTCCAGGCACCGGAACCATGACTTGAGCAGCCCAAACACATGCTTGATTACATTACGTGTTTGTGCATGTGCCTCATTATGGTGTTCCTGTTCAGGTGTGTGTGCATTTCTGATGGGTGTCATCAGCCACGGCTCCAGTGCATAGCCATCATCCACCACTAGGTGACCATGTGAGATGTCCCCATTGGCAAATGTCTGGTACAGCTGCATCAGATGCCCGATATGGGAATCATGGTAGCTTCCAGGGCAGCCAGCACACACATTTAGTATTATGCCCTGGGCATCACACATGACCTGGCAGTTGATGGAGGGGAAGCCCTTGCGGTTGAAGTAGACCCTACCCTGCTCACTGGCTGGTGCTTTGATGCATATGTGCGTGCAGTCTATTGCGCCCACTACCTCAGGGTAGTCCACTATTTGCTGGAAGAGACGCATATTGCTGGCCAATACCTCACGGGAATTGAGGAAATATACATGATCACCGACATGTGCTGACATGGCATCCAGGAACTGGTGCAGTACCCTGGATGCTGATGCCTGTGATATCCCCATCATATCACTGGCTGGTCTCTGGAAGGTACCTGTTGCTAATATTCTTAGGCCAACACATACCTTGGGTTCCACTGGGATGGGTTCCCATCTGTTGGTTCTGTGTGTGAGGTGTGGCCTGCACAGCTCAACAATTTGCTGCAGGAGGTCTCTGTCCACTCTATAGCGCTCCACTATCTCCAGCTCATGTAGCCCCTGGTAGGTTACCCTGGGCCTGTACACTCTTCTCCGTCTCCTCACTGTGGGTTGTCACCACCCTCAGCATGTTGCATGTCACCTTATAACAGCAATGGCAGCCCCTAACATTTTTTTGTCTCAGTAAAGCTTTTTCAGTTTTCACTTCTATTAGCTTACTGCAGTGTCTGCTGTGAGAAATATAATGGACTGTTGTTTGCAGAGTTTTAAGTGCTAGGCTGGACTGGGCAAGTGTACTGGCTGTGTAATTGCCTGATTCTGATTGTTTTCACCTGCTAGCTCTGCTAGTACTCCCTGGTAGCTTCCTACTATTTATTGTGCTTCCTTTTCATTTCTGTTTCCTCAGAGGGCAGCGCCGCGCACACAAGTGCAAACACGCTCACAGCAGCTCACACGCATGCACACATGCTTACATGGACTAATACTTGCTTATTTGGGTTAAAACAGGTGCACACCAGTGCAAAAGCGCTTATAACTCTTTAAATAGCCTTACACATGCTTGCACCGGCTGAAACGCATGCACTCATGCTTACACGTGCTCACTCTGTCTTACTCGGGTTTACAGGCATGTACATGCGCGCATACCCGCTCAGCAAGAAACTTTAGTGTTATCCACGGCATACACCTTCCATTTCTTTCTTTTACCTAGCCTACCTGTTGACACACCTCTTTCCATGATGTGTAAAGGACAGCTGACGCATGCCACTCTGCTCCAATGAGCTTCACTTCTTTAATACATACCCCACTCGTGATGTCACCTATCTTCTACTCTGTTACTCCCCTTATCCTACTCCTACACTCCACTGACTGTGCTCATTTGCTATGTAAACTTCTGATTCACTATCCTAACCCTCCTTTGCATAGGATTGCCTACTAATGCTTGGTTACATCTCTTAGACTGAGCTTCCCCCCTTAGCAACCTCTACTCGGTGGCCATGTTGTCTTCAGCCTGCCATTTCCTTGCATTGTACATTAACAATTTAAATAAGATCCACATTTGTGGGTTTTAATTTTTAGTTTTCTGGTTTTTAGAGCGCAGCCCATTTGCACGGCGCTGTGCTACTCTTAAACATCGGAAATCGGAGAAAAAAAGTTATTTTTTTTTTCATATTGCATCGGGAAACATTGCCAATGGCCATATATTTGGCCATTGGTATGCTTCCTGCACTGGATGCAACCTTTATTTGGAGCTGTCACAGCTCCGTTTTGCTATTTGCAGAACGGTACTCAGTTGTCAACTGAGTACATTTCTGCAAATAACACTGCTCTTACTCGGACAGGTTCGGGTTTCCCGAATCGCAAATCTACCTCATTTGCATGCCTTTCGCCTGCAATTGAGGTAATTTGCATATCCCAGCCCTGTCATGTAAGAGCCGTTTTAGGAGCTGTCTTGCACGCCCCTGCAGGCTGTTCCTGGATCGCTCGTCGGACATGATGGCTGCATGGAGTCTTACTCTACTCTTAGACTCTGTGCAAGCCATCATGAATCTGGCCCACTATCTTAATCCACTGAATGAATGCATCCACAACAATACTTACAGCAGCAATTCCCAATGTACCATATCAAAAATGTGTAATAGCAAATAAAACTAGTTCAGTTTACTAATATCCTACTTAATTCTTCTCAAGACACCTAGTGAAATAACATCAATAATTAATAGTATGCATGTCCTTAATAAATTCATTTTGTTCTGCCCTTAAAATCTTGGGTAAGACCCTATTCAACCTTTTTGTTTGGATTTTTTCCAAAATGTTAATGTTCAAATTTGAAAGAGACTGAGACTGAGATTGGTCTATAATTAGCTAAGTCTGTTTTATTTCTGTTCAATTTCTGCATTACAATATTTTTCCAGAGTGCAATCCTCCTTCACCCCTGATGCTGGAGACAGGCACCCCACATTTCTTGAGTTTATATATACCAACTCCAAAGTTGCAGCAACTTAAAGAAGGGAAAATTAACCCAAAACATACACCACTGCTGGCACACATTACTGACAACACTCCTCTATATCTTGAGCCTTGGGCAACTGACACTTGAGAACTCAGAATTTGTCCACCAGTAGGTTGCTATTTAGGAAGCTACTGTTAAATCACTAGATCCTTTCTAAATCTTTCTGCTTTAACAAAATAACTGATAGAATATTTTTGATAACTTCAAATCTAGTTGAACTATAGTAACCCTTGTATTTTAATTATTACAGAGTTTGAGATATTCCATTTAAGTGATAATCTGAGACAAACAGATTTACTGCCATGTGGCCCTGAGGCACTGAGGGATAAAGCCCTTACTATCCCCCAGATGATAAATTTGCAATTAGCAAGACAGGCACTAGAGATGCTACAATGTGAGAAATGGTGTAAGTGGCTAATTTTGACTCAACTATCCTGGTGCAAAAGGGCAACCTAGTGTCGCTGCAATAAGTAGCATATGTGCCTGGCTATCTCCAGGCTGCATAATCAGTGATCAAATTTGTCATGAAGTTGCATATACATAGAAGTGAGAATGCAACTCCTGAGGACAGCAGTTGTTGAGCAAGCAAGGCTGCCATGAGGGGGTGGAAGTTAGGGTACTCTCCCCTACAGCAGTATGGCACTGCACCACCATCCTCAGTCTCATAAGTGGCCAATCAGAGCCTAGGGGAGACTACAATGAGTTTAGTAGATCAAGTAATCAAGAACAGGAGCTGGTGTCAGCTGTCCAAAGGGAATAAGATTTCACTGCAGCTCCTAAAACCTATTTATCTGGTGGGGGGCAGTGAATTAATATCCAGTGGTAAGGGATTATGATTTAGTGCCAGCAAGTATTTTATTTAGACATTTGTTATCCTGGTAAGTAAACCATTCATCATGGACTCTTTTCAGCCTTGGCTCAGGACACTAAGGCAGGCTAAATTAAGTATCTGTTTTAGCAATATATGCTTTAGTCATCCAGAATTCCTTCTGAGAGGTGAAAGGAAACTTAACTACCAGGCAAAAATCCACACAGATATGGATACGACATGGAAACTCTATTTAATTATTGACATTTGTTTATCAGGAAACTCCAACTAGGTAGGAGGCCATTTTCAGTGGAGGCCAGGGGAGAAAATCTCCACTGCTTTGCAAAACATTTTAAGAACAATAACTTTATGGTCTTTAAAAATAATACAAAAACAACTGCAGTTTAATTATGTCAAATTAGATGTAATATGAAAACATTGGTTAAGAATAGATACAATTATATGCCAATGATTTAATACTTAGAGATGCCAGTTTACAGAGAAATTAAATGTAAGTTAATATAATATAAACAGGAATTGCAATATGAAGTGAGAAAAAAGCAGGGTTATGGTATAAATAGAGGGAAAGCCAGGTATGAGAAATAGATACAAGTAAGAAAGTGCATGAAGAAGGGATAGTAAGGGTATGTCACATTATAACAGGTATTTCTGCACATTTAAGGATATAGTGTATCCTGGTGTTGAGCAAGAACAGCACCAGCAAAAGGCTAGGAAGTCTTTCAGAATGGTTCAGAAAGATAGGAGAAAGGATATATACCTAATGGATAGAGATAAGGAGTTCCAGTTCTTAGCAATATGGTGCACATACAGACAATGCCCAGCAAATTTAATAGGTTTATATCCAGGTAAGAGTTTTTGGTCAATGGATCATAATCACTGCCTGGGAACATAGTTGTGTAGAATGTTATTTAGTGCTGGACAAGCAGATGGATTTTGGATAATTTTATAGGTGGTAAGAAGCTTTGTATATGCTAGTTGATATGATAGTTATAACCAATTTAGGCTTTTCAGCGATATACAGTAGAGGGTTCCGAAAGGACTATTTGCTGTATATTTAATAACTTTGTTATAGCATTCTTCAAGTTTTGATTTGTGTGATGTCTAAAGATTAGTAAAGCTGGGAGCACACTAAAGAAGTGTGGGGAGGATATAAGTAGTGGCAAGTGTACATTTCTTTGTGATGGTTAGAAAGTTTTTGGCTTTGTAAAGCATCCCTAGTTTTTGATGAGTTTTTCTTATGCAATTTTGTATATGCAAGATGAATTTAAGATTATAATCCAGTATCATCCCTAATAATTTGCTATGAGAAGTGACTTCCATGGTTATATTATCAAGTGAGAGGACTTTCTTCCATGGGATAGGGTTTGTGGGTAAACAAGTAGTAGCTTGTTTTTTTTTAAGATTGAGAAAGAGTTGTGAATTACAAAGCCAAGTTTCAGTTGCTGTTAAAGGCTTCTGTGTAAATTTTTGAAGGTATGCCACATTGTCAGATTTGCAAATGAGTGTGGAGTCATTGGTGTACTCTGTTACTAAGGCCTTTTGTGTGGATGTGTGGAGTGTGATGGTGCGATTGTTGAAGAGGAAAGGACCACGGATAGTGCCTTGTGGTACACTGGGGGTGAGTGGGGTGTATGGAGAGAGGGTGGGCTGCCATTTTATTGACTGATACATAATGGATAGGTAGCGTTTGAAACATAGAAGGGTGAATTGAGAGAGACCTGATAAGGACATTTGAAGTAGAAGTTTGTTGTGACAACCTGTGTCAAAGGCTTTAGACAAGTCTAGAAATAAAGAGGAGATTAGTTTGCCATTATCTATTGCTTTATTGACTGTATCTGTATAAGTCATAAGTGCCGTGTTAGTACTATGGGAAGGACGAAAGCCATGGTGTGTGAGCAATAGGAGATAGTTTATCATTGTTTTTGCGTACATTTTTCATGTATTTTGGAGAGGGGGATATGATTGCTATAGGTCTAAAGTTTGTATACTCTACTAGTACATTGTTAGTAAAGTGTATACTCTACACAAAGAATAACTGAGAATCAGAATTAAACCCTGGATATTGGAGCAGGGAGGCAAAGAACTTAAACAGACTGCATCTACCCGTATTTACATGCTATACAGACAAGTTCTAAAAATAACTATGCCTCAGACAAATGTATAGCTTTCACCTCCAGCATTTTTGAAGTTATGCTCCTTTTGGGATGCATATTAATAGGCAAATCAAGCAAATATAAAGACCCTAGCATTTCCTAACTGAAACAATCACAGGCTTATAAGAAAAGAGTTAGCCAGTGAAGCTGGAAACACTATTACTTTATTCAGTGCTCTATAAGCTCTTTATGGGCAATTTGTGCCTTGCCTTTTAGGCCATTAGTGATCCAGCACTCCAAGACCTTTTATGTCTTCACAAGGGAAGCAGTCTCACTAATACTAGAATCATCTTTCTAAATCTTCATCAGCTAATAAGCAAAACACAGGATAGAGATAGATTTGTTATGCACTGCATATCACTTCTTGAAACAAACTTCTTTTCCAAATTAAGCAATGTGACATGCTATCATTTTTCAGAAAGAAATTAAGTAACTGTATGGGTATCCACAGGTTTACCCCTGATAAGATTGGCCTGTTGCTCCTAGAAAAAGGAGGTTAGGTCTAATGAGGATAGCTTACTGGCAGGATGTAAGTGGCCACAGGACCCTGCTGCCTTGCATTATATCTGATTCTATGACATCTACTAAGGCTAGATTTTTTTTTTTTTACAAATTTTGTGTATGGAAAATGTTTACTTGGTATGCAGTACAGTTTCCATTATTATGTCAGAAATTATACAGAAGAATGTAATGTACCCAATAACACTGATAGGCTTAAGGCATAGCTAAGTGCTATAACGGCATCATTAACATGCATATATTAAATCAAGAAAACATATGCCACAGCTTCTTACTGTTATAAACAGCATATTACGGAAGAGTTTATATGCTTCCAGCATATAAAGAAACTAGTATGTTACTAAATATAGTTTTATATGGGAGTCAAAATTCAGTCTTATTCAAAATTTTATGCTACGTAATTAGATTTTGGAGGTTTGGGATTGGTTATTACAATTGTTTTCTTGCCATAATTGCATGTTTTAGATGCTGAAAATTTTAAACGTTATGCAGATATTTCAGTTAGAAAATTACTGCATGCAAAATACAAATATTTTGAGAATGATGCAAAGAGGGAAAGGCAAAAAAATTCCTGTACATAATAATGCAAGAGAATGTGTCAAGAAAGTGCGGGCATGGCTGATAAATATGAGTTGTGTTGTACAAGAAAGTGAATTGTGTTACATAATAAAAATTATCTAGTATATCCCTACCATGAGTAAACAAGCTGTTATGTAGCACCTTTAAAACAACATCAGAAAAAAATGTATGAAAGCATAGGAATAACAGACTTTTTGTGGAGATTGCAGATGAACAAATTGCCCTTTAACACATTGCAGCCTAGGGACAACTTCAGGTGTTTCTGGAGTTATATCCTCCTGACATACCTGTTAACCTCATAGTGCAAGAAATCTGGATGAAGCCTAAAGTAATATGGGGAGCAAGGCCCAAAAATATGGACAGAGTTTAAATATCGCTCTTATAAACTTAGAAAGTAGATTTGCGTTAGCGTAAATTTTTCTGAAGGATATGAAGTCTGAAACTGAAATGCATGTCATTTTTAATTACTTCAGTCTTCATTGATTTGCCAGAAAAACACATTTTATGAGGAAAAAACAAAAATATGAGGCAAAAATTTGACATTCTGCAAAAAATCTAGACTGTTGAGAGATACACCTCCCAATGCATCTTGGTGTCCAGTATAGTATATTTATACCTGTAGTATTAATTCCAAAACTATGCTACATACAAGCTATTGAAAGACTTCCCCTGGTAATCAATAAACTCCGTTTAGGCTTTCTGCGAAGCCTACATGGAGTTTACGTGTTTGCCAGGTGAGCAGCAGTGCTTAATGAATATTCATGCCATGGTTTTCCTTCAAACATAAACATGCAGGGTTTCATGGCAGCCAGGAAACCATGTAAAGCAACATGGATAGTGAACTTAGTTACAGCATAGCAAACTGGGTTAGTGGAATTGCACAAAATGCTACATGGACCACCAAGGCTTTTCATATATTAATGTATTATGCTGCAGGGATAGGACAGGACAGTGTATGCATACACTCCAACATACTGGGCTAGTAGGATTGTGTGGAATGCCACATGGACCACCAGGGTTTATCATATACGAATGTATTATGTTGCAGGGACAGGACAGTGTATGTGTACAATCCAGCACACTGGGTTAGCATAATTGTGCAGAATGCCTCATGGACCACCATGTTTTTTCATATATTAATGTATTATGTTGTGGGGACAGGACAGTGTGTATGTATACTCCAGTATACTGGCTAGCAGGATTGCACAGAATGCCACACTGACCACCAGGGTTTCTCATATATTAATGTACGTGTTGCAGGCATAGGACAGGACAGTGTATATAGTGCTGAGTATTGTGGAATCCCCTTGCAGGCAGTCTGTACAAATTGTGTCAATGATCTATAAGGGTACATGGACTGTCATTAATAAAAAACAGTCACGGGAAGTGTGTTTATTGAATAGGGACACACAGATGAAGTTTAGGGATGAACTCCGGGAAGAAAGCAGGTGAAGCATTGTAATGTACAGCACATGAGGAAATGTAAAAGGAATACAGTTGCAGCAGGAACACTAATCACATCTCCACATGGCACAGTACGGACTGCACAATGACAAATGTATATGATGGGACCATCACACAAGGTGACATAAGAGTGGGGGATGTCTGTGTGATATAAGCATCCATAAGTGAACAATGGAGAGGACATGTATCAATGATGTTAAATACAATTCTGTTTGGCTGCATAATGTGAAGTTGTGCAAACTGATTTGCCTGAGTGTGCCTGCATTGTTAGCAAAGGCTTCCAACAAGTAGGACACAGATACAGGCTCATGGCCAAGAGTAAAACCATGTTGCACAATCTTGGACAATATCAAAATAATACCACCAGTTATACACATGTCTCTGACACAATGTATGTGTCTCTGAGTGAGCATAGATGGTTCTGCACCAACACACACTTGTGCAACTATTAGAAGTGTAATCAAGCACACTCTCTAGACACTAACATATGCAGGAGGTGCGAGACGACACACTTGATATTATGGTCTTTACAGGCTGGTTGACTGGTGTGCATGGCAGAGATATATATATAGCACAATCTGCACTGTCAAGAATGTAAACCATGTCATCAATGTCGTTAAATAGCTATGTATGCCATGAGTGCATCACCAAAACAGATATCGCACATGCATGTGGTATTACACCTTGATAGGAGTTCCGTTCCACCAGACAGTAATTTTTTGCAACAAACCTAATACCCAGATATGAACAAATAGGCGTGTGAAAACTCAAATGACAAAGGTGGTACACTTCAGTTACACATTATTGGAGGATGTATATGGAGGGGCATGAGGAAAAGTGCTTTGGACTCAGGTATTGGTGTGGTGAAGGCTGTGAACAATGAAGGTGTTATAGCCTATCATGTGGACACATGCTGGTGGACATTCCACATACTATATATCCCAAGACACAGGACAAATAAAAACTGGTCTGCTGATAGAGTGTGACATCCACATGATCCTTGGTTTGTGCATTTGTTTGCATAATGAAACAAATCCCCATATGTTTTTTTTTTTTTTTTCATGTGTCGTTATGGCTGTGGCAACAATCTCTAATGTGTGTTGTTACTGTCTTTATTATACTACTATCAAATTTGGAGTTAATGATTTTCCACAATCTGTAGTCCTCCAAACAGCTGTTGGGAGCAGGATTTATATGTCATTTTTGACATCTGTGATTTCAGTCATGGACAGAAAAGGGCCTAGCAGACAGCAATGATGCACACACTTGATCACTGAACACAAGATATAGGTCACTTCACAAGTGTCTACATATTTAGATACTACATATGTGATCCACTGTTCTATCCACTTGGTGATATAGGTTTTGCTAGCCACACCTGTCACGGTGGGTGAATACCTCAGTGTGGACTCCTGTCGACTGCCTTGGCCTTTTTAAATTCCACAGGATGATGTTCTTTGAGGATATCTGACAGATGTAACAGACACAGACGTATCAGCAAAACCTCACACATCTGATGCACACAGCTGGGATATTACTAGTGTCCATTTAGAGAAGGTCCATAATGACACATTTTCTACCTCACAGATCAGGAGAGTCAGGATGTGTCTATAAAATTCATGTATCAAGTGCTGTCCCCAACCAACTCAGATGGATGCATGTTGATATATGCCCTTCTACAGGAACATAGTCCATCTGGAGGGTGTGTTAAAGTGTATATCACACCATGTCAGGTAGGCATATGTTCTGAGTCATGCTATAGGGAATCTGCGATGTTGTCACACCCTATTATTTCTATGTGATAGGCCTGCGTGAAGGTCACACAGTGCATACTGTCTATCTTGATCTGTCCTAGGATTTGAACACAATTCCCCTACTCAGGTATCATTGTTAAACTCTACCAGCTGGAGAGGAAGTGTGAAAATATAAACAACAAAATCTAAAGATTTTTGAAAAGTATAAAAAAGAAATATGGACATGGGAAAGAGAGAGAGATTTGATATGGTGCAATATTTATGCAAAGGTGAAAGCCAAATTAATCAATATAAAGAAGGCAGCCCCAAAGATATTTGAAGAGAAATACAGGCAAAAGCATCCAGATATAGAAAATTTCACAATAAAAAAATAATATCGCAAAGAGGGAATGTAGAAAAGAAGATTGGTAAAGCAGAAGTTAAAAAAAATTTGAATATGAAGTTATGGAATGCCTGCCAAGTGAAGGATTTGGTGTAGAAGGTCTAACACAGGTCACATCACAGCATGATAGAACAAGCCCCCAAAGCAAGAAGAAACAGGAAGATCAGGAGACATCTGAAGAAGAAATATGAGCAGGGAAAGAAAAAGAGAGTTTATATGGTGTAATACCTATGCAAAGGAGAAAGCAAAACTAATCAATACAAAAATAGCAGCACCAAAAATATTTGAAGAGAAATACAGGCAAAGGAATCCAGACTTGGAAAACTTTGCAATACAAAAACTAAGAAGACAAAAGAGGAAAAGTAGAAACTGAGATTAGTAATGAAAAAGTTAAAGAAAGAGAAACTGAGGTTATGTAGTACCTGCAAAGTGAAGGAGTCAGTGAAGAAAATCTAATTAAGAAAGCACCACAACATGTCATGTGCCATATGAAGATATTTTGGAGCCTTCCACAGAAAACCAATATAAACATTCACTTGAAGATGGAATGCAAGGGATAGAACAGGAAACTGCGGAAACTCTGACGCAGTCAATGTTGAGAAGTGATAGGCCACTGAGTTCCCATATGACAAAGCAACAGATGGTGCAGGATAAAATTGAAGAGAATGTGCCACAGGAAGGTGCTATAGAACTTTTTATAGAATGCCCACAGGAAATGGAAAACAAAAATGGTGCCCTCAGTTTAGAAGAAAATGAGCTAAGAGGAGAGTTGCTTGATTTAATAGAGATAGATAGACATATTAAGATCAATGAAAGAAACATGCTGCAGAAGGTCAATAAAACCTCAAAAGTCAGAAGTTTGATAAAACAAATGAACGCAGTAATTAGGACCCTGCATAGAGAGACCCATGCAATATAACAGAAGACAACAGGATATATTACTTTGCAAACAAAATTAATAACTGATAAAGTTCTACCACAAGAGCACAGGGTAATAAGGGAAAGGAAGGGGAGAAATTGAATACCATCATGGAAGTATTGTATACAGAAAACAAAGCAATTAAGAGTGTCACTGTTAGAAGAATATAAAAGAGGTAACAGATCAACAAAGATATTAAGAGAGATAGAAGTAATAAAAGCAATGTGCAGTATTAGAACAGACTGAACCAAAAATTTTTGGACTTTTGGTAATTATGGTTTAATCTGTGCACTCAGTCTACCTTGTGTATTTTTTGTTCAGTCTGTTGGTATTCTGCTCATACGCTGGAGATGCTTGGGAAGAAAGGTTGTATCTATCAGTGGCTGCATTGCCCTTTCTGCTTTTTTGAATTTGGAGTGGTAATTTTCAGTTTATCAACTATTTTTTGTGTTTGTATAATTCATACAACAACAAACGGTAATTTTTGACCATCAGTAGCTTTTTATGAACATATTGCTTATCAAGATGCGAGGTATCGCACCCTGCTAATTCGTGCATCTAAGAGCATTTGATTTTGATCCTTGGTATGTTTGTTTTCCAAATAAGTTTGTTATTTAGATGTGGTGTCTTATTGGAGTTAATCAGGGACTTTCTTGAAGGTGGGATTATGTCTTTTGCTTACTCATCACTGCTACGTTTTAAGTGTGATTGACTGGGCCTTACATTTAGTATTTTGACGTTTCAACGGTTGGTGTTTGTGTTTTCTAACTGGATAGACTAGTCCGATACAAAAGCATGGTCATATTCATTTTCTGATCTACTAGTCTATATGGGAAATTCTTATGTTTACAACATGACGAGTGACAACTGGATCTTTGGTCACACAGTGGGATGCCATTTTCATCTATAGAATTGATTAAATGTAAACCGGACTTTTTTTCTGCATTGGAGAATTAACATCAGTCGAAACGGTTGGGTTTGGACATTTCCAATTATTTTTTCACTTTAATAGTTTTCATGGGACATTTTGTGTTTTCAACGTGAAGGGCTATTATTGATTTCTTGGTCACATGGTGGGACGCCATTTCCATTTTGTAATCTGATAAAACAAACGGACATTTTTTTTTACATTTTTTGACCTGCTAACAGTCAAGGCAATTGTGTTTGGATACTTTGAACTATCATTTGTATCTAACTTTTGGAAAGATCTGGACGCAAACATTTGCTGGTTTGGTGTTTGAAACATTTACTTTTTTCACTTTGTGCTTCTGGCTTTTTTGAATATTTTTATAGTAAATTAGCTAATTATTGACATATGTTTTTTCAGCCATAAACATATTATTCTTCCAATTTATGGTTGTGTGTGTTATAGATGAGAACAATCTTTTTGTTTTTGGAAGTATATTGGATAAATATTAATAACTAAGCTATTCAAGCCAGTATATAGCATATGTTGTATTTCTGTTAAATAATATATGTCCTTCTCTAATTCAATCATATTGTTCATAGCTAAATGGCTTTGTATTATGATGTTCTTTGGGTTCAGTCACTAAGAATATGAGAAGTAGTTTAGGTATCAACGTTTTTGAAATATTTATTCTCTGTGGGGGCCTTTGCATACTCCGTTGAGGTTTTTCATGGTGTAAAAATATAACTAGATACAGTCCATCTATATTAACTATTGACTAGTATTTTCTATGGTCTGAACATGGTCTCTACATGATTTTTATACTTAGAATTGGCATTATAATTTTTGGATCATAAGCCCTCCGAATGCTGGTCTCAACCCCTTGATGTGAATTTATGTGAGTTTTTCTCATATTTTCATGTGGTCTATAAACTCAAAAATTTAAATCACTTAGCTACACAGGAATTCTTGATGAATGCTGGTCTGTATTGACATCTGACGCTATATACAATTTCTTAAATAACTTTTTTTTGATCAGGTGAGGTGACAGAGACGAAGTCAGTCACCTTTTATTTAACAATAACAAGCAACCATGTGTTTGCTACTAAGGGCAGTGGACTTCATTTAAAATAAATAAATATATATATATATATATATATATATATATATATATATATATATATATATATATATATATGATATGTGGCTGCGACAAAGGTCGGCTACAGTTCTTTTTTTATTAACAAGAAATTTTCTTTGAACCTTATATCTAAGGAATCTGGACAATTGTATTAATTCAAGGATTGTTGTGAGCAACATTTGGTGAAGTTTTTATATATACAAAAATTCTTTTGTCATGTTTTGCTCAGTATCAGAATTCTATTAAATAGACAGTCTGTATTAAGTCAATATATGAGACTTATCTACCTTGAAGGATATCTATTTAACTGAATTTAAATCTATTTATTTGGCTTATTAACAGTATTGTCTAAAACTATTGATACATTCTGGTTTATTTGACACTATGGATCTCACTGGGATACTGCAGGGCCTATCTGCCGATAGAGATAATCTAGAGGTTTTTGGTTTACAGCCATTTAAGTCCAGCAATTAAAACTTTGAAAAAGAAAACCCTAAATATCTTTGTGGGTTATTATTTCAAAAATTGACTAAAAAGATGAGGACTCTTAGGGCCAATATTTGGCATTTAAAACTTTTCAAAGCCTACAAGCTTAAGGATATTACACCATGAGGTTTACGAGTCAGGATTCAACCCTTAGTGGGCCAAATAGATGACCAACTGTCTCAAGACTGAGCCCAAGCACAACATAAAGCATCCATGTGTTTTGTAGACATTTTTATCTCTTACTATGAAAGAATGATTGAGACCAAGATAGAGGAAGTCACTGCCAATTGCCAAGAGGCCAAGGTTTATGAGTCAGAGAGATTTTTAGCAGTCATTTAACTAATTTGACCAAAGATTTATCAACATTAGAAGAACAACTTGTAAAAAAGAAAACCAGAAATTCCAAAGGGACATTGTAGATTATGAAAAAGGGAAACCTTTTGTTACCCAAAAAAGTGTTTGTTTTTCTGATTCATGTTTCAAAACAACTAATAAAAAAAAAGAGACCAAGATCAATACTCAGAAAAACAGTACAGAGATATAATGGCACTTCTGAGGAGGATTAATCCTCTGCCACTGATTTAGACTCCCTTCCTACCCAAGAATCTCCAGTAGCAAAAAGGAAACCTCATGCAGACCCTTTAGGTATAAGAAATACAGGGGGGGCAGAAAACATAGAAAAAAAACACACAAAACATTCAACAATTACTAGAGAAGATTGTATCACAGTAAACAACGTACACGATATTTTTTCATACCAACTGTCTGATGTACAAATTAAAGTATTGAACAAGGGTTTAAACTTTGTACCGATTTTTGTTGTGCCTGAACATGTTTTGGTTAATGAATTGAATGATTTTTGCAGATTACTTAACCTGAAAATATTTTTTTCAGATAAAACAAATACTCAAAAAGCTACTGGTTTTCAGTTTGGTAAATCTAATTTTCAGCCCCCCATGGAAAAACATGTGGCCATTTTCAAGGAATGTGTTCTCAAGGACTTACATTTTTCTCATGAATATCAGACTATTAGACATAACTTAACGAAAGCAGAAGAAAAAGCCTTACAGGATCTTAGTTCTAATCATGACATAGTTATATCACCAGCTGATAAGGGAGGTGGCATTGTGGTAATGGATTGGGACATGTACCAGGCGGAGGCGGAAAAACAATTGTCCGATCCCGGCTTTTAAATACATATGGTTGTGGATCCAACTCCTAATTTTAAAAAAGAAATAGATTCATTTCTAGACCTAGCCACAGAGGAAGGCATCATTAACCAGAAGACCTGTAGATAATTGAAGGTGTCAGATCCCATTTCCCAATATTTATATCTACTTCCCAAAATACACAAAAATTCCACCTGTCCTCCGGGATGACCGATTGTGTCTGGGAGGGGATTTTTGACTGAAACTTTATCTGCCTTCCTTACTGAATATTTGCAACCCTTAATATCTATGGTTAGGTCTAGGTTAAAAGATACCACTCAATTTCTTAACATTATTCAGGATGCACAATTACAACCAGACTGGTATTTATGTACACTTGATGTCACCTCTCTTTATACAAGCATACCACATTGGGCTGGATTACAGGCCATTCAATATTGGCTGGAAAAATCAGAATTATACACCCCTGGTTTCAATACACTCCTCATATCCTTAACTGAACATGTACTAACTAAAAATGTTTTTCATTTCCAAGGTAAATCATACTGGTAGGTTCGTGGCACAACAATGGGAGCATCTTTTGCTCCTATTTATGCTGATTTGTTTATGGGCTTTTTGGAGGAACAGTTAATTTATGATGATAGCCATAATCTTTTTCCCGATCAGCTAGATATTTGGAGATTTTATTTGGATGACTGTTGGATGGTGTGGCAGGGGGATCAATCATATGTGCATGAATTTATCCAATTCTTAATGAGAACAAATGGGGTATTCAGTTTACATTACACATTGAGTACCATCAAATTATATTTCTGGATGTCACCATTACCAGACAGGAAGATCATACTTTAGAGACTCGGGTACATAGGAAATGTCCAGAATACAATACCCTATTACATGCTTCTAGCCGTCACCCTTGCCACATCATCAACAACATTCCAAAGTCACAGTATCTATGCACTAAATGTATGTGTTCCTCCGAACAAAGCCTTCAAGCATGCCAACAGGATCTAACCAACAGATTGCTTACCAGAGGATATCATGAGGATTGTATTTCTTGGACAATAACCCAGGTGGATCAAATAGATAGATCTCAACTTTTAGAATATAAAGCTAGAACTAGTCATAGTACACAGAAATCACAACCCATCAGGCTAGTAACCACCTTTGGGGGCAACACCTATAGGTTCAAAAATATTATCAACAATCATTGGGACATTTTGCTTGCCCATGACCAATTGAACAGAATACTTAACTCTCAATGTTTATTTTCTTATTGAAGAGGCAGAACAATCAATTCACATTTAACTCATTACAAATGTTATAATCCACCCACAAAAAACTTTATTTGGTGATACATTATTAGGTTGTGTTCCTTGTGGTCATTGTAGCGCTTGTTCACACATATTTCAAACCAAGGAATTTACTAGTTGTAATACATCTAAACTTTACCAAATAAGATGTTTTGGCAATTGCAGCAGCAACTGAATCATCTATTTAGCCACCTGTATCTGTTCTTCATTTTATGTTGGACAAACGTCCAGACCTTTTAGACACTGTATCAGTGAACATCTAAGTGAAATTAGAAATAAAAGAATCTCAAATGCTCTCCACAAACACACCTTAATACATAAAACTGCTAAATTTACTTTTACTATCATTGATAAAATACAAATGAATAGGACATCCAAAGCTTGTTGGCATAATATATTAAATAATAAGGAATCTTCCTGGATAATCAGGCTAGGTACTCTATTTAGACCAGGCCTGAATGAGTTAAGCTAATTTTAGCTTTGGATTGTTTGACTACTGATTAATCTCTCCAATTAAGGTATTAAGCCCTGTTGGCTAATCTATGCACACATATATAAGCAGGAATCAGGGTTTGCTCTAATGAATATATTTTGTTGCACTGAAGAAGGCTTGAACTTTAAGCCGAAACTGGTTTGCTGTGGATATTTTATTTATGGAGCTTGCCGCAATAAATTTTCAAGATTTTCATCTTTCCTTTGTGCTGTGTTTCATTTTTGGACTTTTGTAGTATTAGAACAGATCATGAGCTATCAAATAACAAACTAATAATTTCAGCACATGCAGAAAAACTTAGAAGATATTCAGATAAATATAAAGGAATAGTACAAAATAATCAATTTATTGATGACCCAGAAAAGGTTTATAGAGAATTGGAAAACAAGGTAAAAAGAATTGAAGCACAACCAAAGAAAGAAGAAAAATATATTTTTGGAGAAATATTTATGAAGATTCTGTGGAACATAACAAAGATGCTAAATGGACAGAAGAAGTAAAAGAAAGAATAAGAAGTTTAAAGGTAGAGGATATGAAATGGAATGAAGTATCAGCCAGAGAGATTGAAACAAAGTTAAAAAAAGCCTCTAACTGGAAAACCCCAGGCCCAGATGCAGTACCTAACTTCTGATGAAAGCATTAACATATTTGCACCAAGATTAAGCCATGAGTAATAACTATTTATATGCACACCATGAACAGACACTAACCTAGCTAACAAAAAGAAAAACAATGCTCCTACTTAAGGGTGAACCTGCAAGCTGCCCTAAAAATTATAGACCGATAACTTGCCTTTCATTGATGTGTAAACTATACACTGGAATTTGATGCTGATAGTTATTTAGAAGAAAACTCAATTTTGGCAATAGAACAAAAGGGCAATAAAAGAAAGTCATATAAAACAAAGAATAATTTGTTGTTAAATAAAGTCATAATGGAGAACTGTAAAAAGAGGAAGAATCTAAGTATGGCATTGATTGACTATTAAAAAGCATTTGATAGTATCCCACATTCATGGATGAAAGAGTGCTTAAAAATATATAAGATACACCCTACACTGATCGACTACATTACAATGACCATGAAACAGTGGCACACCACTTTGCAATTAAGCCATGATAAAGGACAACTTATTATCCCAGGGATAAAAATTCAAAGGGGGATATTCCAGGGTGACTCTTTGTCATGGTTGCTATTCTGTCTTGCCCTTAACTCATTAAGCTGTCTACTTAACAACCATGGCTATAATTTGGCATCTAGAAAATGACAAAGTGTAAAGATTTGTCATCTTCTCTGTGTCAATGACTTAAAACTGCAAAACTCATCAGATGTGAAACTGAAAACACAACTGCAAGTTGTCAAAACATTTTCAGATGATATAAGAATGTCCTTTGGTCTTGACAAATGTGCAAAGGCAACCTTTAAAGCAGGAAACTGCAGCACCAAGAAAACATCAGTTTGGAACAAGAATGTTTTACAAAATAAATTGAGCAAGATGGAGTGTACAAATATTTGGCAATTGATGAAAGATCACAAATAATACTTAAATAAATGTGAATAAAACTTAGTAAGCAATACATTAGAAGACTTAAATTAATCCTGACAGGAAACAGCATTGTCATCTAGGAACAAAATTCAAGATATACATCAATTTGCCCTTCCTGTCCTAACTTACAGTTTTGGTGTGATTGACTGGCCCCAACATGTGTTGGGTAGATTAGACAGGAACACAAGAAGGATGCTTCATGCTCACCAAATGATTTATAAAAATCAGTGCATACCAAGATTATATATTCCCCATTCCGAAGGAGGGATGGGCTTCCTTGAAAGTGATTACATGTATAGATCTGCAATCGTGGGACTGCACACATATCTACTGACCTCACAAGACTCAAATGTTATGAAAGTTTTGAAACATGAGAAGAATAAATCTAAGATGTCTTTTCTGCTTAATCTAGCCAAAGCGTATCGGTATCAAGCAGGAATGGAAATCAAACCAGAAGGAGATAAAAATCAGGCAGCAACTGAATGTGCCAAAAAACAAAAGAAAGAATATAAGGTAAAGGACCAGATGAGAAGGCAAGAAATGTGGAAAATGCATAAATATAATTGCAAGTATAGAAAACTTCTGGGAGAATGTCATGTTGATCAGGATCAAATACAAGAATGGTTAAGGAGAGGCAAATTCAAACCAAGAGAAGAAAGCTTAATATTGGTGGCACAAGATAGTGGGCTATGTACATGTTGGTTTATAAAGTCCATTGAACATGTGGGAGACACAGACAAATGTAAGCTGTGTAAAACATAACTGGAAACAGTTGCATACCTTGTCGCTGGTTGTGATATACTAATGGCAGAAGCACTGTATACTGAAAGGCATAATAATGTGGCAAGACTGTTGTACTGGGGATTGTGTAAACATTATGGTATTGAAGTGGCTGAAAATGGAAACATGAGCCAAGAAGCATTATAGAAAATGATGAAGTCTACATCACATGGGATCACCCATTACCAACAGTTCAAAAGATAGATGCTAGAAAACTGGATATAGTGGTCCATGAAAAGAAGACAAAAGTAGCATTGATCATTGAAATCACCACATATAATGACTATGGTGTCTTGTGTACAGAGAGACACAACATCATAAAATATCAGGATTTGCAGATAGAAATGAGAGCAATGTGGAAGAAAGATACCCGGACCATACCAATAGTAGCAGGAGCAACGGGTCTTATAAAAAAGAATTGACAAACATATTTAGATATGTTATCAATATATGTAACCCTATACGAATTGCAGAAGGAGTCATTACTGGGCACATTGATGATGCTGTGAAAAGCACTTCTGGTTGACATCAAAGATTGAAACAATACTAACTTCATGAACTTCAGTCATACTTTGACTTAGAAATGGGATCCATTCCCATCATTGTTTTAGAAACTGAAAGGACTTGGAGAAATGAAAAAAACTGGAGATTAACACTTACATCGCTAGATGGTTAACCAATGTCCTCACCGGCAGACGGCATACTGCGAAGGTTGATAAATCAACCTCTACCATTGCAGATGTCACTACTGGTGTACCCAAGAATCTGTGCTGGGCCCTATACTGTCTGGAACCTGTTTTTCAACAGCCCAGACTACACAATATTACCTGTAACTTACCAAGTTTGCTGATTTATGCATATTTGTTGCAATAATTGAGTCCACCAATGATGTCACTATAGTACAAGAGGTGCTAACGCAAACAAATGCTTGGTGCCAGAGACACATGGTCTACTAATAAATACAGAATCTGTCAGGATTTGTGCTTTATGCAAAGTGGAATTTCTTGGTAAATATACCATTTATGACAGTACCCCCTGTGCTGAAAGCAGTGGTGCAAGATTTGGGAATACACTTAGATAGCAATCTGAACTTCGACCAACTGTCAACAGTGGTATGGAAATGCTACATCATTCACCTCAGAAGTCAGGCCAGCCATTGTATCCAGATCTGAGGAGAATATAACAGCATTGTACTCAAACCTCATCTGAACACTAATACAGTATAATGCTTTATTTTCCATGTACCTCACCAGACGCTTGCAGCAGCTGGACAGACCACAGGAGTTTCACACCAAGAAAATAAAGGTCCTACCAACCATGACATGACTTACATACATTGATATACTGAAAGCCATTTTTCTGAAATCTGTATTGGAAAGGATGAAGTGACTTTTGCCTGGAATACAGGACATGTCTGATCCTGCCCTTATGTATATACTGCACATCCACAAATCAGCAGAATCTGTTGAGAGGAAGATGGCAAAAACAATGTCCCACATGCCATTATAAAATGCCCTTTCTACTGTTATGTGCACAAACACACACACATACACACACACACACACACACACACACACACACACACACACACACACACACACACACACACACACACACACACACTCACTCACACACACTTGACTGCAGTGAGAATAGAATCCCTACCTAAGTACATAGACTGTAGAACACAGTACTTTACACAAGCACTACAGCCCAAGTCTGACTTGTAGTGTCTCAGACAACACTTTACAGATGATAACATCAGCAGTGTCTGTTGAGGAGACTATTACAGTGTCCCACATGCTGTTGTAAGATATCTCGAATGTTAAGCAACTGCACAAACATACAGTTGAATGTAGTGAAAATAGAACCTCTAAGTTAGACAGGTTACAGAGCACAGTACATTATGCAAGCACCACAGTTGAAGTCTAATTTAGAGTGTCTCAGGCTACACTTTATAGCTGATGACATCTGGATTGTCTTTTGAGGAGAATATAATAGTGTCCCGCATGCTGGTGTAAAATGCTCTCTGTAATGTCAAGCAACAGCTCACAGGCACACAGTTCCCTGCAGTGAGAACAGAACCTCCACATATCTAAGTACACAGACTATAGAACACAGCATTTTACACAAACGCCACAGCACAAACTTCTTATGGCTGCAGGTCAACTGGTAATGGATGACATCAGCAGTGCATGTTGGAGAAAAGTGGGGAGACCTGTATGAAATGGATCTGTAGGCATGTGCAAGTATCAAAATATTGTCATTTCATGGAAAGAAACAGTTAACTGCAGGATATACAAACACAGATGCACATAGACACACGCACACACACACACACACACACACACACACACACACACACACACACACACACACACACACACACACACACACACACACAGTTGAATGCAGTGAGATCAGAACCCCTGTCTAAGTACAAAGACTATAGAAATTAGTACTCTATGCAAGCACCATAGCAAATGTACATGGCTGCAGGTCAACTTATAGTGGATAATATTAGTAGTGCATGTTGGAGAGTAGAAGTTGGAAGCCTGCATGAAATGGATTTGTATGCATGTGCAAGTATCAAAATACTGTCAATTCATGGGATTGGAGTGGTAACTGCAGAATATACAGTTCTGCTCCTCTGGCTAGACTTACACAATTGACTGCAGTGAGAACTGAATCCTTGCCTAAGTACAGTGAATACAGAACTCAGTACTTTATCCAAGCACCATGGCACTAGTCTGACTTTTACATGGTTGCAAGTCAATTTATAGTGGATGACATTAGCAGTGTCTGTTGGACAGAAGAAGTTGGGAAGCCTGCATGAAATGAATGTGTAGCCATGTGCAAGCATGAAAATACTGTCAATTGATCGTATTGGAGTGGTAACTATAGGATAAACACTTCTGCTCTTCTCACTTGACACAGGCACATACCCTATTAACTGCAGTGAGAACAGAACACCTACCTATCTAAATGCACATACTACAGAACACAGTATGTTGTGCAAGCACTACAGCACAAGTCTGATTTTTACAAGACTGTAGATGAACTTATAGTAGATGACTTCAGCAAGTCATATGGGAGACAAAATGTTGGGAGACCTGCATAGGCTCATAACTTCATATGTACATAGGATGATACTAGCCTAATGACCTAGCAGTGTTTAGAAGCCTAGCTGTATAAAAACACATGTAGCCTTATTGAGCATAGTTGGATGATCATTGCTAACAGGACAATTTCGTGAGCAGCACCAACTGACAGTCCATGAGGGACATAGGTGTTAACCCAGAGGTGACTTTACAATCACCCAACCAGTAGCACTGATTCACACTCACTGGCAGCCTATTACAGAGAAGTGTGAGTCATTGGAGCATATATCTGTCTTTGCAGCATGTTCACTTTATGTCACAGGCTAACCTGAGAACCATGGGCTAAGTTATTCTTGTCCCATTGGATTTGCAGATGTGCAGAATTTCCAGTAGGGCAGGGTCTGAGACTGCTTTGTAGGGCAGGCATAGGTCAACTCTCAGCAGCCTGCATGATACTGAGTACACTGACAGATCTTTCAGTCTTTCCATGTCTGTCATGTTTGGATGCCATGGAGACTACCAGGAATAACCCTGTGTTTTCTGCAATTGCTGTAGGTCTCTGGTGAGGTACAGAAAGAAAGGAACATTGCTCTCAATTAGTGGTCTAATAAGGGTAGACTACAGGAGAGGTACGACCACTCTGGTCTTGGATGTGATGTCAATATGAATGATGTGGGCAATGCAAAATGAGTATGTCACCACTATGGACACATAGTGATGAAAGTTTAGATTGCTATCAAAATGTGTTCCCAAGTCTCACAATGCTGTGGTTGAGCTTAGAGGGGTGCTCTGTATATCATAATTAGCAGGGGTACTTCATTTCCAAAGGGAAAATGAGCCATTGTATGCTTTAAGGTTCAGTCCGTGGGTTTGGCACCAATCTTGTGTATGGCATTTCCTTATGTAATATGTTACCATCATTGGGGGGCTCTATATTAGTGTGTCCAGTTACCTGTCATCTGAAAACTTGGTAAACCACAAGCCATCTACCATTGCCTATGCTTCAGAGAAGTAATTTGCAAATAGTTGAGAGCCCAGTACAGATCCTTGTGATATTCCAATTGTAATTGGCTACTGGTGGAGGTGCAGTCCCCAAATTTGAGAGTGTGTGCTATGTCAGTGAGCCAGTTGCCTGCACTTGTACTACTGTATGGCTTAATTCCCACATGAGAGATCATCACTATGACACATGAAAGGGGGATAGAGTCAAAGGCCTTGGATAAGTCAACAGACGTGGTATGTCCTGTTATTCCTTTTTCGGTCTGTGGGGTCAATAGCCAAGAAGTCTATAAGGTTTAATAAGCAAGACCTACCCTTGACAAAAAAGTAAGTAGGGTCAAGAGTGTTGAAGGTCACTTATGTCCCTGTGGATATAGTCCATGCCAATTCCTTCCCTAGCCTTGAAGATAAGTGTTTTTAGGCATATGGGTCAAAAGTTGTAGTTCTGCATGTTACTAGATTGATGTGCATTGCATAGCACACAACATTTGATATTACATTTTGCACTGTGGTTAATATATGTGTGGTAAAAGTACTGAAACACCCTTGGAAGGTGGCAACAGATGGATGTATTATAAATATGTGGCATATTTTTAGATAGGGCCCTTAGTTTGTAATGCTTCTACATGTAAGTTCATGTCATACACAGGAAATGAACAGTAAAAAACAGTAATACAGCATAATATAAACATTTTCATAGCCCTGCAAGCAGTGGGTTTGTGAGACGGTTAGCAAAGTGCATATGCATGTGAGATACACGTCTGCACATAGGTAAGCCATGTGCAAACCCAAGCTGTATTGCTAACGCCTGACAGTTAATATTGAGTCTATGAAATACACCTGCTGCTTAACTGACTCTGTGGCAGCATGTATTAATGCATTGATAAATTCCTTTTTTGGCCTCAATGGTACTGGGTTCGAGTACAAGTGTATCTAATACTTTAAAATACTTTTCATTACAGACTGATAATGCAATGACATGAAGTGTTTATAAGAGATGTGTTGCTGTGTGTTGTCATAGCTCAGAGGGGTTAAGCAGCATTGCATGGAGGTAACCACAGCATTTTCCCATCACTCACCCTTGCTGCACATTGGTCTAAAAGCGTGAAGGGGTCCATTACTTTTTCTGCTACTTATGTGTGTTGTGTTTGTTTATAATTTTTGACCAGATTAAAGGTGTTCAAATTGGGTAGATAAGAAAGTGGTGAAATGAAGATCAAGCAAGGGGAAGAACAAAGTCCGACAGTACTGAGACTCTAGAATACAGCTGCTACTTAAACAATTCTGTGGCAGCATGTGTTAATGCAATTAAACCAGTGATACATTCTGGTACTGGGTTTGAATATAGCTATATGGAATATTTTAACTACTTTCAGATTACCATTGCTGTGGGTTGGTACATGATACACACCATCATGTAATAATGCATTAAAGAAAATAAATGGGAAAAAGAGGATAGTGGAGAAATAGGGAGCAAGCAGAGGGAAGCAGAAAGAGAAAGCAGGGCAGGAATGTGGCGGAAGGAGGTAGGAAAGAACCATATATATCCATTTCTTTACTAGTGCAAAAATAACATATCTGCAACATATTAACTGAATGTGGACTGTCATCTCCAGAAAGAGGGATGACCACAACACATTCATGTTGTATAGCCAATTGGGCCAAATCAAGTGTGTCAAGAAGACACATGTGCAAAATGGAGAGCTATGTATGGAAAGATTTTTTTTTGTGGGAAAGATGCCCATTTTTTTTGAGAGAGAGAGAGAGAGAGAGAGAGGGGAATGCTGTGGAAGGTCTAGGTGAGGTAAGTTGGGTAGTTGAAGATGAAATTGCAGACAGACAAGCAAAACAAGACAAGAGACAGGGATAGTGATGGACACAAAAGGTTGAGGGACACCATGATTTGGGTGAGGATGGGGACATGCTGAACCCATGGTCTTCAAGCTGGGTGACGGCGAGAATCGAGTTCTCACCCACTGAACTGTTATCACTGTCACCTCATTCTGCTGCTGGCTAGAGTGCCTGACATCTGAGTCTCCTCCTCCTGGTATTATGTAAAATGAGGAAGAGCAGCCTCACCGGCTGGCTTAGGCATGCACTTACAGTGTAGTACACAGCCCTATGCACCAACCCTGGCAATTCAGTGTGGGTGATAAAATCACCACCTCCACCACTCTTCTAGAAGGGTACCACTGGACCAGCCTCTGGGGCAGGACTACCTGAGTGGGAGGTAATGCAGGGGCAGCAGAGTCAGTGCTACCAGGTTGTCTCTCAGACATGCTGGGCAACTGTGCAGGTGCTGGTGGAGGGGGGGTAGGCAGATCTTGTGTGGCAGGCCCATCCCACGGTGTTGTGCAGCATTTAGTGATGTGGTACACATGAATGACATAGACACATTTTGACAACACATAATAAAAAAATAAAATAATAAAATAAAAGTAAAATAAAAAAAGAGAAGGTAAGGGTTGAAGTGAGAGAACAAAGAGATAAGATTAGTACCTTCATATGTGACATACAATGCATTGATACAATTAATTGACTCTATTATCTTAACTTTTACTTTAAAGACTACCAACTCCTAACATAACTTTTACTTTTAAAACTATAATCTCCTAACAGATGCAAATTATACTACAGATTTCAGCAAGTACTCTTTGATTTGGGTATATATTGCACATATGCGTGTTCAAATTATACAGATTACACTTTACAGTAGGGTATTTCTACCACTAGTATAGGGGTTTTAATTTATTTGAAATACAAATTACAGAAGTAACTGTATTGTATAGTTGGGAAGTGTGATACTTGAACCCACAACCTCTGACTAAAGTGTAATGTCGTACTCTTGGTTTGTGCTACAGACTAATGCATGCAGGCTTGCTTTTGCAGTTGAGATATGCATGCTCAATTTGATGCAACTCTATAAAATACCAAAAAAGCTATATTTAACTTTTAATACTAGAATAACACTACTATTCTGCTACATACATACCACATGCTTACCTCATCCTCACCAATCTAGTCCCAAGGGTTTGAATATTTACCTCATGATCATGTGTTGCTATGGAAAAAAACAGAACAGAATACCAATATGAATACCAGTCTTGCATATATCCAGCTTGCTTTTAAGTCTTACAAGAACTCTCTGTAGTTGATACTTACACAGGTGTGGGATGTCCGCAGTCCTAAATTCCTCAATCCAACAGTTGAGGATACCCTGCTTCCTCCTATGGGGGACATTGTAGCAATGCCTACATTGTTCTCCAGTGTGGGGGATACTGGTGCCACTGGTTACAGCCCGGGCTAAACTATCCCAAGCTTCTGAATTATACTGGGAGGCATAATAGTTCCCATGCAGAAGCCTCGTACTGTTGTTCTTTACTAGGAATCAATAAAAACCTTGGACGCCTGGACACCCTATGTCTGTGCCCTAAACCTGACACCTTCCCCACAAGTGCCTGCCATGTCTGCCACAGATCTAGAGGAATGAGGAATGATGCTTTCTAGCCAGTTCCAGTCATCTTGTTTACTGGGAGTTTGCACACTGTTTGAATATGTTGTGCTCTGCTTATCATTGCATACAAACATTCTGCTCGGCAGTGTGCATCTCCGAGCACTATGTTTGTGCGACAGTAAGCGAAGCACAACAGTAGCAAGAAAAGCAAATTCAAGGTTATTGGATATACAGGTAGTTGTGTATATGTGTTAGACAAATGTGAAGGCCATGGCAGTCCAGATAGAACAAATAAACTTACAGAAATATAGTACACAATATACCCGCAGTCATACATTTGAGAATAAATGTGATAATACATAGATAAATTAATATATAACTGACACAATACTAGTGCCTCAGCCCTGATATATAACTGAAATTAGCTACACCATGTCAAGTGTTATAAGTGAGAATGACTATAATGGAAAGTGAAACAACAGTAAACGTATATAGAATATGCAGTATTTGAACCCAGAACAGTGTTTTGTAGTCTCAGGCTTACACCTGTTGCCACAAGAAAGTCAAGAAAACACTTGTCTCTGTAGCAGTTCATTGCTATAAACTGCAATGTCACCACAGTCAAACAAATATTGCACACCCTGTACTACAACCTACAAACATCTGTACTCCAGGCTTACACTTAACACCTGCTGCCACAGAACTACTTACATAACATTTTCTATTTTACTAATCATTCTTAAGGTATTGCTGCTAACAGCAGCACAATGTCACTTATCAGGTTTGTGAGATGTCCAATTGTATTAATTGAATGGATCTGATTTCTATTTTTGGCTGTCTGGGTCCTGTCTTTCCAGTTGTCCATTTTGTGCACTACTGTGACTCATGCAAATGAGATAAGCACAGCCAAACCTGATATTCATTTGTCTCCATCTCCCATGCTTGTGCTAAGTGGCTTATTACACAAATACTGGTGAATAAAAAAAAGAAAAAGAAAAGAAAAGAAAAGGAGAGGTAGCTGAAATGAGGAAAAGCAACATATGGCATACACACTAGAAAATGTTAGTAAGCATGATATATTACTACATAGGTCTGAATTAGAATTCTCACACCAATGCACCTTCAGAACATAGGATGGGTACCTTATCTCTCTTTGCCACACAAACAGTTTCACAGCAAGGAACTTAGCCCAATTTTCACGCAACCAACAGTGACAGGACCTACAGTGATATCAAACCATACAAATATGATTTGTACTTTTACTACTTTTTGGTATAGTGCACCTAGTGATCACGCAACTTGCCATGATTATTGCTTGCAAATATACAGCTCTGTCTTACATTTCCATGTTTGTTGGCCATTCTTCATTTGCCTGAGCAGTAATTTGAGGCATACAGTGTGCAAGCCATTTTATATCACTGACTTTAAAATGTGTAAAGATATTAAGTGGAAACAATATCATATGCAGTTGGCAAAAAATGAAGGGCAGGTTGGATGTGAAGGAACACAACCTGAGACTTGTGTGCTGCTTATTTACATTTCCAACCTTACATCTAACAATTTGTAGATGTGACCTGACACACCCACAGAAAGTAAGGCAGCCTGCAGTGCTGTTGTGTTTTCCTACCTACTCCCAACCACTAATTAGGCACAGTTGCAATCCATTAAAACCAAATGCTAAGGGAGTGGATGCACTATGTTTACATCCCTACACAGATCTATTTTTTTGGGATTCAGCAATTCTAATGAGTTCACACCTCATTTGCATCTTCACCATGCTGGAAGCCTTAAATCACACCATATAAAAGCCAACTATGTAGCTAGACAAACTGATGGTGAGGAGACATGTTTATGTGGAGAAGAGTAAAGATATGCTATTACTTTGAGATATATCTGCACAGAGGAGTATTAAACTTCAGAAGGTATGCTTTCATTTGTTCATCTACATATTGCATATGTGGGAATGTATTTAAGAAAATTCTGAAGCAAAGGATTTTACACTTTTATTTGTATACAAGAGAATCGATTATCTGAACTAATTGGGACCTAGGGTAGTTCAGATAATCAAACATATAACTGAAACAGATAAAAAATGTCTAAAATATTGCTTTTTTTCTTCATGCAGGAATACACCTTTTATCCATTCAATGATTTCAGTGGACAATAAAGAATATTTTTCACACATGAGCTGGCTACAAGCTCAAAACCATGCTTAAGTGAATATGTATAATATTTACATATTCAGACTTTATGATTTTTCCTACCTGAAAACTTTGCAAGGCTGGTTCTGGTATTTGACATTTCAGATAATTGGCATTTGGATAGTTGACTCTCTACTGTATGCATTAGTTAGAACTGTACTGATGTCATGGGCATGTTTGCTTAGCCATTTCAGAGGTATACATGATTACCAATACATGAAAATGGAATGCATTGTGATAAATATGTACAAATTCTCCAGGGACAGCTCTTTTAGCATTTCAAATATGGTTTGTTAGCAAAATCTGTCATTTTTCTGTTCCTTGTGGGGTGGGGGGCAACGGTGAATTACTGTTATGGCACAAACAGGGATAGACTGCTCTTTTGTGGGTGGTGGGGCAAAGGTGAGTTGCTGTTATGGCACAAACAATGATAGACTGTTCTTTTCTGTCGTGAGGAGAGCAAAGATGAGTTACTTTTATGGCACAAATAAGGCTAGACTGTTCTTTTGTGGGGCGTGAAAAGCTGAGTTACTGTTATGGCACAAACAGGGATGGACTGTTCTTTTGGGAGGGCAGCAAAGGTGAGTTACTGTTATGGCACACACAAGGATATGTTGCTCTTGTTACTCTCCTTATTTTGCATCCTGTCTGTTGTTAGTATTTCACATCGCTAGACTTTTTTATGTTTCTCATGTGGGTAATACTGACTAGCTACCTTTTCTGTTTTATCTGGAAACAGTTATTTTGCAGTTATGTGATATTTATGTGTATTATCCTTCTGCTGTCATTTAGGACACCTATGAGTATTCCACCCAGTCGTGTCAATCTGCAGAGACCCTCCTTCATCAATACCCAGAACAAGGTGATTGTGGGAGAGTTTAGACAATGTGGTGCTTTTCTGTTGGAAAGGAGACAGGGAGATCTGGTATGTAGGATGCGAATATGGCGGCAGATAGTAGACAACATCAGTGACATGGGTGGCCATGGCAGGACACACTAGCAGGTACATTACAGGACTCCTGACATAATTACATCTGCACAGAGTGCAGCAGCTGTAGTGGGTTATGACCAGATTGTTACCTTTGGAGGGTCTGTTACGGAACAACCAATAACCCCCAATGAAGAGTTCCTGGCCAATATCAGAGATACAGACAGTGCCCAGGAGAGTGCAGTACAGCATGCCCTGCATGTCAGCACAACAGTTTCTGAGACAGCAAGCACATCACAGGAGGAGCTTCCAGGTAGGCTTTCATATCTGAGCAGTTGAATATTGCTGTATAGTAAAACAATTGAAATCAATAAGTTAATTCTGTGTTGCATGTCAACGTCTTTTTTGGGAGGGATTAAAGAATACTACAGCTTAGGTTAGATTGTCAGCCAAGTTCTTGTTGAAATTATTTTTAATGGACATGTAAAGGAGAAAATGTATTGTCCACTGTGTTACTGTTAATTCTGATGATGTTGCCCTTACGTTTTGTTAACTCCTTCCAGGGCCATCTAGACTACAGAGTAGTACGTTATCTGCGGATGGTAAGGCGAACATTTTTATTTCAGTACTGCTTAGCAATATAAATAAATACTGTAGCATGTGATGTTGATTTCAGGCCTGTTGTGTGTATTGCTGTACTAACTGTAATTGTGGCAGCACTGTTAGTTTGTTAGCATATATTGCACTATAATAGCGCAGCTATTAATTTATTCCCATGATTCTTACTTTTTATCATGACAGTGAGAGTCTGAACCCTGTGCCACCTGATGTCAGTGTATTAACAGACTCTGATGATTAAGGTGGCCAAACTAAGGCACAGTCAAAAGGTGCAGAGGTTGAATCTGACATGGATGTTGACATAAAGCCATTCCCTGCATTTCCATCGGACACAGCCAGTACGCCTATGCCTACCAAGTCCAGTGATCCCATAGATATTGGATAGGTGGAGGGCAAGGACATTGATAAGGAAAGTGTGGCTTCTGCAGCTTCAGTGCCTGCTGAGTCTGGCCATATCGAAAGTGTGGGTGAGGTGCTATGCAGGATGATTGACAGAGGTGCTTGGAGGGGGCCTGCTGTCCCTCCTATACCTGTTGCAGGTGTCTTTCCCATGCCACTCAACGTATGTTTAGGGTCATCATGGAGGCACAGATATATTCCCATAGGTGCTCTAGACAAATGCCCAGGGTTGTGGATGTGGCACAGTCTAACATGCATGACTGCCTCCATCATGTTGCCAGTTCACTGGATTAGATGAATTAAATGATGGAATGAGGGGTGTATGTGATGGATCAAGGGGTGTCTGTCATGGAATGAGCAGTATCTGTGATGGAATGCCTGCTGGAAGGGGAACAGCATCCTTGTGGGCGTAGGTCAGCCACATCATCTGCAGTCAGCCAATGTCACTGTGCCCAATCACACTCCTGTTGTGGCAGTACTTCCACTGCTCTGTCAGTGAGTGTGCTGTCCATACCCAGACATGGCAGGCCATGGGGTCATGGTCCTGGGCATCCCTGTGAAGGGAGCTAGTCCAGCAGACATCAGTCATGTTCAGCTAGCAGCAATGCATATGACCATGGACATGGATGTGCCAGTGCAACTTCTTACAGTACCAGTTCTCATGGTCGGAGATGACAACGATGAACTGCCACCTCTACCATGCACAGCTCAAACCTATCCAACATATAATGACATAGAGCCAGCACAGAGTTTGGCTGTGTTCATGCAGACACACATACCAATTTCACCTGGAGGACCCCAACAGACACACACTGTTATTTTGTCTCACTGGACATTTGTTGGTTTATCCACATGTCTGCCTTCTCTTTCTTACTCACATACACTCACCAAACTTTTTTGTCAACCTAGGCTCCCTGCCTTCCCACACAACATTCTGTGAAAGTGATGATAAGTGTGCCATATCCCTGCTTTCTGTCTTTTGGATTTAGGGATAGAAAAGCTTTTTGTCTGGTGCTCAGGGTGTAAAGCTAACTTAGTGCTAAATATATCTGCATTTGTGGTGTTTTTCTGGTAATTGTACCTTTGACTTATATTGGCCTTGGGAAGTTAGACAGTTGATAGCATGAACATTTCCCAGCTTTATAGTGAATGATCTTGTGATGGTTGAGAACTCAAATTGCAATGTGTGTCATTACTTTGTAACGTCTTTCTTTAATAATTTGCCAGTACACACATATTGTACTAAAGTAAGGTCATGCAGTGATCATCAGTAACTTTTGAGAGGTATGACTGTGTGAATCTTTGATGCCTGAGGCCTACTACTTAGTAATGGACACATATAAGTCAAATAAGTCTCTTCTGTCACATGTTAAGGTAAGTTCTGTACAGATCTCCACCTTTTACTAGCTTACCAGACGAAGTAATGAAGTACAAGGATATGCCAAACAGTCATATTATTGAACTATACAGTCCATGTTCTGGACTTACCTTGTAAATGCAGCAGTTGACACAGTTTTAGTTTAGGGCTGACTCTGTCTGATGCAAGCAGTACACAGCCAATACATGGGAAGGTAAAGTTTGTGTGAGTTGCTTGGCATCAATATTAGTATATGTATGTTAGTAGGAGGAAGGTTTTAAGCCCCTAGGTGGTAAGTGAGTATGCTATGCATTGTCCCTTAGCCAGTGTAAGGGCATACCGAGCACAGCTATGTCTGCCTACTCCTGCAGCAGCTGGATGTTCTCCCTGTGACTCCTCACCTGCCTGTGGTTGTGGTGACCTTGGCATTGGTAGTGGGATGTGTGCCCATTCTCCTTGTTGATCCTGCTTAAGCTGTTTTCTCAGGATTATATTGTGGAACATGGTATATACTGTGAATATTTCTATGCATGCCCATGGATTGTACTGCAGGGTTCCCACAGATATATCAAGGTACCAGAATTGTGACTTCAGAAGCCCAAACACATGCTCTATGATATTTTTTGTTTGAGCATGTGCCTCATTATGATGTTCTTCCATGGGTGCGTGTGCATTTCTGATGGGTGTCATCAACCACGATTTCAGTGCATAGCCTGCATCTCCCAGTAAATGCTCCCATGGGATATCTACCCTAACAAACATCTGGTACAGTTTGAAGGTGTGCCAGATACATGAGTCATGGTTACTGCTGGGGTTGCCAGCACACACAATCAAGATGATTCCCTTGACATTACACACAACTTGGAAATTAATAGAGTGGTAGCCTTTTCTGTTTATGTACAGCCTGCTTTGTTTCCCAGGTGTTATTTATTTCTATATGTGTGCAGTCTGTGGCACCCAGTACTTCATTGCAGTATGCTACAGGGTAGTACTAGTGCATATTTATATCCCTCTGCTCAGAACTACAGGTACAATATATGTGGTCACTGGCAGTTGGAGCATAGCATTTTGGAACTGGTGGAGGATACCGGATGCTGATGCCTGTAACACCCCCATGTCCCTGTCAGTCTCTGAAAAGTACCCATAGCTATGATTCTAAAGGCTACACATACCTTTGTCTCCACTGGAATGGGTTCCACTTGGTTGGCTCTAGCTCAGAGATGACAATGGCAGGGGTCTCAAGGTTCATGTGTGTCCCTGTCAACCTTGTAGCCATACCTCTCAATCAGGAAAAATCAAAAATCTGGACAAAAGCACATGAAAAGTAGATACAACTGGCCAAAAATCTGTATACTGATTAACATTACATTTGCAATTTAATTATGTAACCCTACTCACTCCAATGGGATTGTGGGATACCAAAATTTAAACATAAATTGAAGAACAGACAAAACATTAAACACATAATATAACCAGAAGACTTTAGAGTACTAAGTCATCATTTTGTCAATTTGCCAATACAAGCCTCTCAGTTTTGATCTTGCTACATTCAGTTATTTCAGTTTTATAATTGTAAGTTGAACCCTACTACATGAGTAGCCATAAGCACTTAAATGAATGAAATGTTTTTTGGTACCTGATCTAAGGAGCACAGCAGGAGAACTTACTGGGATCAAAGCCAAGGCATTTTATGCATTTGTCCATTTGAAATGCATAACTAGGCTAAGGCATGCCTATTGCCTACTTTGCATTTTTTTCTTTTGAAATTACCTGAGATTTTTTGCAGTGTTTATACGAAGATGATTAGTTGTCTCACTAATGTACAGTTTACTGTACTTATAATACCACAGAACAGACACACCTTACTGCATGAAGTTACAGCACAATTCTGTTAAAGTCCTAGCAAGCACACTGATCTATATAAGTGAGCATAGCAACAGAAGGCAACCCATTGTTTATTTATGGCCAATTTAGTATCAGAACCTGCACAAACAGCCCTTCATTTCCTCCTTTCATTCATTCTGTACTTTGCCTTTAGCAGGTGTGAACTCCTCTGATGACCCCTACTGTACTCCTGCATCTGGCATTATGTTTAAATGCCCCACCACTCTCTCTGTGAAGTAATATTTTTTCAAGCCTAACTTCAACTGTCCCTTTTTAGCTGCCTCTATTGTCCTTTCCCCTGTATTGATCATGTTCAGTTGCTGCCTCCCATTCTCAAGCTAGGATAATGACTACAAATCAATTAAAACAGTCCAGTCTGTTTAGCCACTGATCACGCACTCACTCACACATACCACATCATTCACATGAAAGGGACACTATAATGCCTATTTTTATTTTAACAATAAAAGTGAAATCAGGTGAAGATTCCTTTGTTGGGAATTGCTGTGTAGTTTTTTTTAAAAGCCACTAGTGAGTAATATCCCATCTAATGACACAAACTCCATGATTGTCATGAGAGTATACAGAACATAACAAAACAAAACATAACATTTTTATGACACATTCTACCTTTCATTCTGAGCAAGAAAACCACAAGTTTTATATGGGCCTACAGTATGTATAAAGATATATATATATATATATATATATATATATATATATATATATATATACACATATATCACATAACTGGATTTGTATGTGGGCTATATGGTTCCTCTTCACTCGGATAATCTCTTACAGGCCAAGCATGACTGCCATTCCCATCTGTGCATTAAACAAAAACTGGATGTACATGTAGTCTGTTTGACAAAGTAATGTTAAAACACAGTACCAGCAAACAACGGTGTGAAGGCTGCCAGCCTAGTCAGATAGAATTTTATTGATAATTCTGTCATTTGTAAATATGAATGCAAACTACAGACTTGTTGTCTTAAATGTAAAGAAATAGTATTACATGTGGAACTGGGAAAAATGTGACAACAGTGCACTCTACTGACCAAAGTAAAGCATGTGGTGACCCTTTGATGTAGACAGTGGTGCCGAAGGGTCCTAATGAAGAAATTATTTCTATTGTTTTAACCATGAGTTAAATTGCTAGATTTAAACATGCAAATGTATTTTTATTGCTCTGCTTCATGACCAGCTGCAAGATAACAAAAGGAGATGTTAAGAATGTAAATGTAGTTCTATTAGCCTGGGAACCCAGGGAAGTGAGAAAAAAAATGATGTAATGTGTAGCCTCGGAACTCCAGGAAAGTGTGAAGAATGGTCTAATGTGAATCAGAACTACAATTTCAATTTAAACAGAGAGAACCAGAGAGGATTAAGCATTGTTTTTTCTTGACCATCCAACTCATCAGCAGTCTGCCTGTTTTCTTATCTTAGGCTTGTGCTTTCTTTTAGAAATAGCTAGGAACTTGAAAGATTAGACTAAGTGTTTTTCTGTGATGTTAGAACTGTACTACTGAATTATTTAAGTATTCTGTATGATCTCTGAACTCTTGACTAGCACTGTGTAGTAGACAGTATTGTTTTGTATTTTATTATTTATTATTAAATATTTTAAAACCTTTCAACTGTGGCTGTTTTGTGTAGAGATAATTTAAGCTCTAGAGTACATTGCATATTTATAGTGATTACTGTACCAGCTCACTCTAATAAGCCTTGACAGTTTACTTATACTACCACTTGGATAATAATATTGAACAGTAATAATTGGACACCATTTTAAGGTTGTTTGAGTAGCTGATAAATATTAGCTGGGTAATGGCAGGCATTACTACTGTATAGCCTGGGTAATAGGGGCACAGCTGGAGAATCTGTGCCAGCCTTTCCCATGAGTGTCTGTGTGGTTGCATAAACTCTTATCTCAAAGTGTGTGTGTGTCAGCTCTTTGGGCAGGGACACAAAGCACTGGTGGGACAGACAGGGTGCTGGAGTTTTAGCTTGCCCAGCTGGCTGAGATCTGAACCCTATAGCTGTGCCAGTGGAAAGTCTTATTGGGGACCTAGAGAGCAAGGGAGTGACCAGCCTCAAACTGACTATGATCTCTGTGTGCTCTTAAGGGAAATTGCACATTACTGTGTGTATTGATTATCCTTTCTTCATATATCTGGTGTTAGTGGTGAGGATTGAGGCTCCTTGATTGCTGGGCCAGGGCAAGGGTGTCACAAACAGCACTAACACTTATTATATACCAAACTAAATAGTGCACAAAATAAACTGACAAACCGAAAAGAAAATAATGTTATGGTGCCGAAGCTTAATAATTCCACCACAGATATATTGAATATTAAAACAAGATTATTTTAATATTCAGTATAGCTGCTGTGGAATTATTATTTTCTTTTTGTTTTGTCTGCTTATTATATATACACAGATTTAAGATGAGTGGGAGCATCTGCTGACAGGATTCTAAGGAGAAACTATTTTAATGCTAAATTACAAAGCCAAATTAATAGACATTTGTGCAAATATTTTGTATTGTTTTTGCTTAGTTTACCTGATCCTGGAGGTTGAGCCAGAGAAAATACATTTTTTCTCATCCTGATTCTGAGGAGTGTGGTCAGAGATGGACATGGATGGGACTGGTGGACACTGAGAAGACAGGACTACCGGACTCTGCTGCAGCAGACGTTGAGCACAACTTAATTAAATTGTAATATGTGCACTGCTCCACTCATTCATTTCTGTTACTGCCTGGTGGCTCCTGTAATTTCCAGTTAACACTCCAACTCCGATAGGCTGCAGTCTGCCTCATGATCCTAATGTCATCATGCACGCTCCTGCTTGTTGATGACATTGCAGGATATGTGTGGTGATGTCAGCCATAAGTTTAAAGTAGTATTAAACATAAAAACAAAATTGAAAAAAAAAAGGGAATTAAAGTGGCCACTTGGGAATTTATGGCACCCCATTATTTTGCCTTCAAAACCAGTAAATACCAAGGAATGTGGTACAGTTGAGAGGTATGCCTGTAGTGCTCTATAATTTCCACATCTTTTAGGTTGTGAAAAGTTAAACAGGGCCTGAAAACTCTTCTCCTTCTCAGCTCAGGCCTATTAACAGCAGTAGCAGCATTGAATTCAGCCTGTAGCACATACAAGTGAATTACAGCAGCAGCACCTAACATTCTGTCCATGTAGACTCCTTTCTGTGTCTGTATTCCAAAAGGTTTGGAATCCACAGGTAATTAAAACAGCATGGAGTCTAAATAGATGCTTTATAGCTGGTTGAATAGATAAACCATGTTGGGTTAGGTAATTAGCATGCAGTTCAACTGCTTATGTTGTAATTAGCATGCCACGGTGTTTACCTTGTTTGTGTGGTCATGTTTACCTCTACATGGCAATTACAAAATCTAAATGTTTCCATAGCCATGTGTGCAGATGAGCACATTGTGAGAAATGACTGTGTAGGCTTTATTGAATCCTCTCACTCATCTTAAAGCTTATATGATGAGCAGTACAATTGTACTGATACTTGACCTTTGTCAAATTTTGCTTAAGAGACATTAACTGTTGTTCACATATATTTATTTATATTGCTAGAATGTTCACATTTTTCTAAATATCTAAATAACCAAATAACTCAGACATAACTGCTTAGCCTTATCCATACACAGATAGATGAACAAAATGCTGCTGATAGTATGTGTGTGTAGACTGAGTGGTTTCTGACATAGTGTAAATTGTTTAAAAATATTACACAATTAATATTTACTGTGTTTATTATGACTTATAAAATCCAATTTAAATCCAAAAAAACAGAATCTAATGAAACTACCACTGTAAAAGTTGTTTGTGCTGAATAACTTGTCATTTATATTTCACTAGTATCCTTTTGGCTCTAGAGATATGAACATTTTTTTTTAAATATGAGGACATAACTTTATTTTCACCAAAAAGCTAAGGATGCAATGAATGGGAGTTAACAGTATAAACCTCCAGAGCTCCACAGGACTGACTGAGGTAAAGCATTAGTGGTATATAAATCTGAGAAGAAAGGAAGTGCTATGTGTGTATTATAAGGGAAACACTATATCATAATTTGTTACACCGTAAAAGAGCTTGTTAAATTTGAGTTTGGAAGGCACTGCATTTTCCACAATTTATAACTGCTCATATGGATGTGCTGCTTTATAAAATGCATAAATCTGAAGAAAAGTGAATAAATATTAATTAAATATACAGCATTTTGGTTTCATGTCTGTGGTTTATTTGGAGAGGGAAAACTGATGAAGCTGTGTCTAATAATAAGTGGGATACTAAATATGTGATTAAAATTAAATTTTGGCTGTGTCTTAAAGGACGAAAGCATGAAAAAACAGTTTACAGTGCAAAGAAATGTGTCTGCCCATGGGCTTTCCATGAGCAGGCTTGAGAGCAAGATCAAAAAAAAAAAAAAACTAGCAACATTAATTAAATACAGTAACTATCATGTTGACTCCCTTTATTGTAAAACTTTAATCCTCTTAGTCCTAAGAGAAATGACCAATCAAAAACATTTTTTCTACAAATCCTAAAACATTAAAAAAACGAATGCATGCACGTCACTATGACATCAAACAAAAAAAGTTTTGTTTATGCATTATACATACATAGCAATGTGTGTACATATTTTAAGAGATTTATTTTTTATGTATTACATCATGTTGCAGAGCTTGAAAGATGTGGATAAAGAGAGTTAAAATGCAGCCAGTATAAACAGCAGGTAATTTTAAATGTAAATAAGTTCCCAGATCTGTTAATTGAAATGTTATTTAAATAAAATAAAACTAAATATGTTGATTCTTTATAGGATATGTAACCACAAACTATTACTTTCCAAACAGCTACAACTCTGATTTAAAACTATAGAACTCTGTCAAGAAATATGTGCAGAAGTATCCCAACATCACTCACAAAGTATCTCCAGTAATGAAACTACCAATAATTTTCTAATCAGTATCCTTGAAAAAGCATGATTTGTATGTGAAAGATTGTGTTTAAATTAAATTATTTATTTTGTTGTGAACTATCCGGTTTATTTTATTATACACTTGCTATAATATGTTTAGACTAGACAGATTATAAAAAATACTCTTCTCCAAAATATACAAATAAACACATACACTAAACCCATACCAACCTTTGACAAATCTGAAGTACTCTTAGTTATGATCAAACACCTTTCATGTATAGCTACAATTTATAACCCACCAAATGCTGTAGCAAAATTATTTACACTTAAAACATATTGTCCTGGATAACATCTAATATAAACAAGAAATGAATAATAACAGGAAGCATTAACACAGACTAGAAAAAAAGTTTATCTTAGAATACAATAGATAAAGGCCTGATTCCTATCGTCTTATCATTTAACTTACCTAACAAAATTATAGGAAGAAGTAATATAAATGACAGGCTGCTAAACTCAAATAAAAGCAACATTATTACTATAGGTACTCTGCCCAACTTACTGAGTGACCACTACCCCACATCCATTATGTTGATCCAAACAAAAAAAAAATTAAATTAAAAAACATATAATCTATGATATGTATATATGATATAATGCATATGACCTAAAAAGCACTTTTAAAAAGCAGAGTTCAATGCAATGCTACAAGTGACATTTGTCTCCTGTAAAATATTTACCTCTTGTTGAGGCAGTGAAATGTTTCAACAAACCTTCCTAAAATTCACAGCTCATATATACTTCTATGAAAAAAGAAAATAGAAACATTTCCTGTACCATGTCTAAGCTCAGACACCAAAGAGATGAAGACTAACAGAGATACAGCTTTACAAAATTATAAATATCCTCTAAACTAGGTAAAATATATTACAAAGGGAAAAGGTAAAACTAGGTCAACACATTGCAACCTGTTAATAAGAACAACCTAAAGCCATTCTGGTGCAATACAAGAAAATTGATCAAACAATGCAAAAAACTACACCAAACCTTCTCCCAGATGAATGTTATTATAATAAAGCATGCAGAATGAATTCTCACTTTATACGATTGCGACAACCCTTATAAATCAACAAACCAAGTTACTTCATCAATATAAACCAATCCCAGCTACAGTGCATATAGCCTATATCCCATCTCCACAGACCTCATCAAAAAATAAAATAAAATAAAATAAAATAAAAAATAAAAAAAGAAAGAAATTATAAGCTACTACCTTAGCATACAACAAAAGTCCCAACAGACTAGTTTTGTTAAACAGGAGACACTCTAGTATTCTCTGTATCAATCTAATTAATACAACAAATATTATGGATACATGATCATTCATGAAGATGGTCCACAACATAATTATGGGATTCAATAAACTCTATGTAGGCTTATCACAAAGCCAACATGCAGTTTATGTGTTTGTGTGATAAGCAGCAGTGTTAATTGCATATTTATGCCATGCATTGCGCTTATATGGATGGAAACTGAGTAAAGCAGCACAAACACATTTAAACATGCAGACAAGTTTATCTACGGGAAAACTTGTTCTGCAAAATTGCGCAGACAGTCACAATGACCACTAGGATGACCACCACAGCTAAAAGTAAGACAATGACTGTAGTACTAACACATTATAGAAAAGTGTACTCAGTGCAATGTACACTGCAACATGTTTTTTTGGTATACTGAAATAAATGTTTTGTAGTAATCATCAAGGGTACATAGACCACATTATAAATACACTAGTCTGGTGAAGTGTGTGTATTGGAAATGGCCACAGACATGAATAGTAGGAATAAAGAAAGGGGAGAAGGACAAGTGAAACATGTCAATGCACACCAGATAAGGCCATGTCAATGTACAAACACCTCAATGAACAGTAATTACATATGTACATAATACAGTATGTGCTGCTATTTACACCTCCCTTGTCTGGGTATATTCATATCATCACACAGTTATTATATATTATGTGACTGTCACACAAGGACACATAGCAATGGAGATGATTGGTTGTGATATAAACACCCTGACATGATCACTGGGAGGACATTAGCAAGGATGGTATATATAACAGGGGGTACGTGCATATTGTGAAGATGTGCAAAATGAGTTGCTTGAATATAAATAGGGCTCAACCAATCGGGACATGTAGTAACAAGTTCATAGACAACAATAAACAGAAGCACGCACAATCATGGACAATATAAGAATAATACCACCATTAATCTGTGACACTGACATAAAATATGTGATTGTGAGTTATTACAGACATTCTGCATGAACACACTTGTACAACTGTAATGATTTGTTACTAATCTATAAGGGGAATCATGCATACTGTCTTCAAAAATTACCACTGCTGGGAGGTGTTAAGAGGGACACTGTTACTCCTGTAGTTTAAATTATGAGCAATCCTGGCTAGTTGAGAGGGTTGCATGGCACATATATGCCACAATCCACACTTGCAAGAATGTAACCCCATGCCATCAATGTTGCAATGAGCTGTGTATTTACAAGATGCATCACAGGAAGACTTATCAAACATGCATCTTCTACAACACCTTGAAGGGAAGTCTGCACTGGCAACTCTTAATGGTTATGCATCACAGCGAATGCTTATGTATGAACAAAAAGATGTGTGGAAGCTCACTGTGGCAAATGTGATACACTTGAGAAAATCATCCCTTGAAGATGTATGTTGAGGTACATACAAAAGGGTGCATAGTACTCATATAATGGTGTAGTGAGGACTGAGAACAATGAGATTATAATGCCCTTTGATGTGGATGGCCTGCCCATACTCAGGAGTTGTGCTACACAAAAGGGACTGGTCACCAATGTGGTGCCATGCTGATGTAAGTTCCACTGACTATCTACCTGACTACCCAGGTCACATACCACTTGGTCTGCTCATAGGGGTGTTCTGTCTATATTGTAATTAGCCTGTGTATTTGCTTTCAAAAAAGGACTGACTATGCTTTTTGTTCATGTAGTGTGTCTCCATGCCTCTGGCAACAATCACTTGTGTATGTGATAATACTTTCTGCAGTATATCAATAGCATTCTGGGAATCAGTAATTGTCCACAACTTGCAGTTATCCATAAAGATGGTTAGACAAAGGATGTCTAAGTTTGTCTTGACCTCAAAGACTTAAATACTGAACAGTTAAGGGCCTAGCAGAGGGCTATGAGATATGGACCTAGTCACTAGAGTCTTGCTAGAAGTGACTTCACACACTTTGGCATTATTGTGTCCTGTCTGTGATACATTTTTCTACCCTCTTTGGGATGTAAGTGTTTAGGAATTCTTGAGACAGTTTCTCTGTAATACTTGAGAGCAGAATTGTGTCAAATGCCTTGGAAAGGTCAGGTTATGTGGGGTGACATTATTTTCCTCATGCTTACAGTTGGTGAACTTTTTGAAGATGTCAACCAGATTTAATAGACATGATATAGCCATAACAGATGAAAAATGGGTTGGGTACACTGTCTGGAGATTACATGTGTCCCTTTTGATAAGGTCCATGAAAAATGTTTGGTCTGCCTCACACATCAGGAGGGTTAGGATTATGGGTCTATAATTCCCTACATCAGGTGATGTTCCCTCCTTGTTCAGATGGATGATTGTTGCTTTACACACTTCTTCCGGAAAATAGGTTGTCTGGAGGCTGTGTTTATGTAGGTATCCAACTTTATCTGCGCCACTGGATTTTAAGTCAATCTACTGGATGAAACTCAACACAAGCTCAGGAAAATTGCTTAGAAAAACACTCAGCTGGCAATAGACAACTATTTAGTGCTTTTCATCTCTCACAATAGGGAGTCTTCTTCAGATAACAAGTGCAAAAAATCATGCAATTTAAATAATCCTTTCATACAGTCATGTGGTTCAAGACCCACCTATGATAAAAAAAAAACACTTGTCACATGATCCCTGCTTTCACATACGAAACCCACCATCCCTTAAGTATCCTAATGACACCAACTATATAATCCGTATGGTCTATTATGGTTACCTAACAGTTCAACTATTAATACAATTTTTGACCATTAAAACATCAACATGCAAAAACACGTGTATACAATAAAATTAGACTTAATTAGAAATTGAAAAGCTTTGAGAGATAAGGGTGGGTGAAGTCTAAATGCATTTTATTGTTAGCTTTAAGATGACTGTTTAATCTATGTGAAGGATTAGTTTAATATAACACAAAAAGCAAACCTGTATAGTTTAGATACATATGGCTGGCTCATTTATGACAAAAATACTATTAATAACAAATTTATTTTAAGTCTAATTTTATTGTATACACATGCATTTTTGCATGTTGGTGTTTTAATGGGCAGAATCATATGATGTAAGACAGTAAGGCTATGTGTGCATTTGTGTATTTGTTGTATTGTATTAAATGCTGCCTCTGTACATATGTGACATGTGCACCACATAATGACAGAATTAGCTATCCCACATCCAGTGGTCTGGAGATGGCTTGCAGAGACTCATGGAAAGACTCTGCTTCATGATGTGTGCATGCATCTTGAGGTGAAGACATCCTCCAGTCCTCTGCAGGAAGAAAGTCATGTGGCCAATGGGAAAAAGGGAATGTTGGATTCACAGGGCTATGTTAAAGGCTCCCATAAGCAGTACTGAAATGAAAAGAGGTTAAAAGGATCATACAATGTACAACCAACCACACAGACAACAGTAGACTGTGTCTGATTTATACATTACACCTGTGTAGGTACATAAGCTGGATTCCATACAATGTAAGACCAGCACCACCACATATGTCTGACTTTTACACTTTATACAGTATGATAGTATGATTGTATGCTGAGAAGAAGATGCTGAGAGGAGGGTCTGACATGGATGTGGAGTCACATCTGGGTATATAATATTCTCAAAAATATTTTTTTGATGAATACACCCTAAACTTGTCTGCTGTCAGATTTGAAATCGTAACAATCTAGTTATAGAAGCTGGTGAGCACAGCACTTAATGTTAGTGCCACAGCACAAGTTTGACTTAATTAGTGTCAGAGTGCACTTTATAAAAGATGACATCATCACTGTATGTTAACAAGAAGATGGTCAGAGTAGTGTCTGGCATAGCTGTGGACTCACATTCCATTCTAAAGTTGCTACCAGACTAATTGATTAAAGATCATGTACATGCAAACACCATTTTACAGCAGTGAGATTAGAATTCCTACCTATTTACAGAACACTTTACTTAACACAAGCGTCACATCACAACTCTGGCTTTCTTGTGTCACATAGCAGTGTCTGGTTAGAATAACATGATACTAGCAATATTTCACATATTGTTCTCAAATGGTCTTTAGATTGTGAACTAACTGAAGATAGACACACCCCAGTTGATACTAGAACCCTTAGCTAACTATTCATAGAACACAGTATTTAATGCAAGAACCACAGCACAAGTCTGGCTTTTTGTCAGACAACACTTTATAGCTGATGACATCAGCAGTGTCTAGCGAGAAGAAGATGGTAATAGGAGTATCTCTCATGTTGTTCTAAAATGGTCTCTAGAATGTGAGCTAACCAAATACCAATATACACACACCAGTTGACTGCAATGAAATAACAACCCCTACTTACCTAGTTACACAAGCTACAAAACTCAGTACTTAATGCAAGCGCCATGACACAAGACTAATTTTTATACTGTTACTTGTCAATTTATAGCAGATGACATCATCAATGTATGTTTGGGAGAAGATGTTGGGAGGCCTGTATAAAATAGATGTGTAGGCATGTGATACTTCCAAAATATTTGTTCTCCATGGGACTGAATTTCTAACAGTAGCCTACAGACTCATACACACACACACTCCGGTTGATTGTTGTGAGATTAAAACTCCTAAATAATTAATTACACAAGCTAGAGAGCACAGTACTTAATGCAAGCACCATGGCATGAGTCTGCCTTTAACACTGTTGCTGAACAATTTATAGCGATAGCATCATTGCATGTTTGGGAGAAGATGTTGGGAGGGCTGTATGAATTGGATGTGTAGGCATGTACTGCTGTGAAAATATTTGATATCCATGGGACTGGACTGTTGACAGTAGGATACAGACTGATGATTTTCTGACTATGCACACACACTTAAATATACATACAGACACACACATAATGTGGATGCTATGATAAGCTAACCCACACCTATCTATTTTGTTCCCATCTGCAGAACACAGTAGTAAATAATTGCACCATCCATGAGGTATGCTTTTGCCTTGTCATACTGGCCTTTATTGATGATAATATAATAATTATATGATTTAGATAACATCCTGTTATGAGAGGGGTGTGCAAAAGACAGTTTTTATGAATAGTGTTTTTGAGTAAATGGAAGTCAATTATGGGTTGGGGGCATGTTATTTGGGGTACAAATGCCATGCTCCTGGGTATGCTGTACTTTGAAAAAGTCTCTGAATGGTCAGAGACAAATGTGCTTGTTGTTTGATGATTTACAGCATTCCAGTGTACTGTTGTGAATAATCTTCGTGTTTATTGTTTTATTAATAAAACGTGTTGGTGGTGTGAAATTACATTGCCGTCTGTGTTCTTAGCCATTCATTTTACTTTTTTGGGCAGTAATGATATTAATACATGCCAATCAGCTCTTAACATAGTGCATCACTGAGCAACTTGTTTGTGCAATCGATGGCAACATATTTGTGTATGTGAGATTCAGATTTAATAAATACAACTTGAACTTGGGAATTATTTGCATATATGCTAGGGTAGAACAAGCTGACAGATACTATGGTGTTCATAGTGTAGTTTATATTGGAAATGCTGTGTCATAACAACATTAAGGACTGTTGCTATTGCCTTCTCCATTTGTGCAGAGTTAAGTGACCAGCAAATCCATTCTCTGCTTAAATGGGAAAATATTGATATTCCTATTGGTTTGCCTTCATTCACACAAATATGCTAAGTGGTAAAGCATGGCAGTCAGCACTTTGGACAGTACTTAGTGTAACAAAAACAGCCGCTGCTTAGCTTTCCTTGTGGCAGCAGGTGAGAGAGCAGCAAGTACATATTTTGAGGACAAATAACACCAGGTTCAAATCTAGCTCACCCTAGTTTTCACACATTTTCAGGAAGGCATTACATAAGTAAATTTGATAATTTTTTTTTCAAATGTGAGAGGTAATGACTACAGTGAAGTACTATATAAAAATGAACATCAGCCAATTGATTTCTGTCAACAATACACATATGGATTTGCATTTTTATGCATTCGGCAGTCTAATAAAATGTTAGAGTAAAATTTTAATAGCAGTGCCATTACTCTGCTTTAACTGTGTGTTTCATTAGTGCAATGAGTTTAAGCAGCATTGTGTGGAGGTAACTGCACTATGCCATAGGACATAAAGAGTCCTTCACCATCGCTTGGCATCGGTGCATGATACCAAACTCAGTGCAAATGCAGAGGACAAAAAGTGAAGGCCTTTATTATGGATTTATTATTCATGTGTGTAGTGTGTGATTCTATTTTTTGACCAGATTAAAGGTGTGAACATTTTCTAGATAGGAAAGTGATTAAATAGGGCCAAACAGGGAGAAGAGCAAAGAGAAATAAATATAGGAATGTGCAGTAGGGAATTAGGAAAGAACCATAACTATCCACTTCAACAGCATAATATGAACATGTATATAAAACTGGATGGATTTGGACTGTCACTACAACACAGATGGGTGACAACAACACAATCATGCTGTATAGCCAATTGGACCAAATCAAGTGTGTCAAGAAGACATACAGTATGTGCAAAGAAGTGAGCTATGTATGGGACAATTTATTTATTTATTTATTTTGTGGGACAGGTACCTAGTTATTTTTTTCAGTAAGAGAGACATGTTGGGTAATGTAGGTTTGTCAGGATCAAGTAAGTAGAGTAGATGAGGAAGTGGATGCAGACAAACCTTACAAACAAGATGGAGACAGAGATGGCAAGGATCACAAAAGGCTGGGGACAACATGATTGGGAATAGGGAGGTACATCAGAAGCCCATGCCTGTCAAGCATGGGGACAGTGAGAATCTAGTCCTCACCTTTAGAACTGTCGTAACTGTCCCCTTCATTGGCTTCTTGTTGAAGTGCTTGATGTTTTTGTTTTCTTAGCAGTCTCCATACATCTGAGGCATGCAGCAATGGTACCCTCTGTGTCCGCATGCACCATGCCTGGGAGCTCCTGGAGGGTGACAAAATCCTCACATCCACCAATACTACCAGAGAGTATAACTGCAACAGCTGCTGTGGTTATGGTACCTGATGTTGAGGGCCCAGGTAGTGCATGTGCTGCAGAAGCAGTACTGTCTGGTTGCCTCCCAGATGTGCTGGGCTTTGGTGCTGCAGCAGAAGTAGGAGTGGTGGTAGGCTGAGCCACAATAGTTGCCCTACATCCCTGTGCTGGAAACCATTTTGTCACTTGTCAGAAAATTATAAAACCAGAATATTATTTTCACACATATAAAAATAAAATAAGAGAGCTAAGGGGTGAGATAAGAGAAAAAAAAAAGAAAAAGATAATTAGAGTCATCATATGTCACATAAAATAAATTACTACAATACAAATATATTTTTACTTTTATGTTAGCTATAATTTTAAAAAATCCAAAATAGGACTGAGAATTTTTATAAATAATCTATGCAATATGCATATATTGCTCAAATGCTTTTAAAAATAATATAGATTAAGTTAACAACATGACATTTATGACAATTTTGTTGAAATTAACATTTAATATTTTTTATTATTTTAGCATGCATTTGTTACTTATGGGATTTGAACCCACAACATCTGAATGCACTATTACAACTGACTCATACAATAACCTTGAGCTATAGAATGAAGCATGCATACTTGATTTTACAGTTAAGATATGCATGCTTAACTTTCAACTAATGTATAATAAAGCAATACTTTTAATAAAATTTAATAATTGTTGCTGCCTGCTTCTCTCAGTCTTTCTAAGTGTTTGACATTGGGCTTCCTGTTCACTGAAATCTCCTGAGCAGCGGTAAAATAAAAAGGAGAGAAACATATGGCAATGCTTAAATAAACATTTTGAAATACTGATACAAAAGTCTAATGTGGTATTTGAAACACTGATAATGCTTTGAATTGTAGCATATTACTAAAACTGTATAAAACTCACAATGAGATCAAGCCCATGACTTTTTATACCCAAAACCAACATAATACCACTTAGTCATCTCATCAAATAACAGAGTTTAAGTACTAGTCAATGAAATGCTCTGTTTAATATTCCAATTTAAGCCCATTGTGTAGCTGAATGGAAAGTAAAAGTTTGCAAACAGAACTTGAGTCTGAGTAGAAACAAAGTATTACATCCTTTATTATGTGAAATACATTTTCAAAGGTATTGTCACACTTCTTATGCATCTGTGTTTTACAGTTAATTTTACTTCAGGGTATACTCCTTATTATAAAGCTGCAAATTGTTTGAAAATAAGCAAAAATTATATATACATATTTTTTTGATGTTTTACTGTTGACTCAATTTTTCATTATAGCCACACCCACAACATTCTGTCAGCTTACTTATTGTTAATGAATTTACATGTACCAGAAAAGTATTTTGGGCAATCAAGCCAACATACTTTGTTAGAGGAACAGCTACTTACATGTATTATGGTTTCACTTATAAATCATCATATATGTTAATTTTCATTTTAAGTTGTTCCACCTGTGAGATGTAGCTGATAACTTGTCTTACAAGGATAGAAGACTCTCCTGTTGTGGCACTTAGCATAGAAAAATTGTAGCTTATTCACTAATGTAGGTAATAAGGCATTGTGGGTTCAGTCTTTCATAATGTCATGTCAAAAGCTCTTGCCTTCAAGAAAATGTTTAATGGACCATGCTTATGAATAAAATTATTTGCAAAAATTAACACATTTTACGTCAAACATTGTAAACTTTCATAGTGTATATGTCAGAAGATTACTAAAATCACTAAGGGTTTGTTATATTTTTTTATGGAAAAGTGATTTATTAAAAAGTACAAACTTTGAGTGGAGCAGTATGCTGTCACTACATGTGCAAGATAACTTTTTTGTGAGAAAGTAGCTATAAAATGTATATATATATTTGTCTTATTGTGTGTATGTGAGCTATTTTAGTGATTTATGTGGTAAAATATTTTCATTGACAGGAATAATAATTTTATCAAATATAGACTATGGGCTGGATTCCATAAAGTTATAGGGTTGCCACCCCTCCATTTTTTTCTGGACAATCTGGAAATCAAACTGATTTTCTGGTAGTCTGGAAAACACTGTACAAACTCCGGTCTTCTGTTTCAAAAAAGGAAACAGACTATTGGAGTTTGTAAATCGGCTGATTTACTATGCTTTTTTACAGAAAAGCATAGTAAATCAGCCAAAAACAGGCAGAAGGAACAGAAAAAGAGGGTGTTCCCCTCCAGGTGATGTCACTGTGACATCACAAAATGGGTGGAATATGGGCAAGAAAGGGGTCGGCGGGGTTACTGGTGATGCAAGGGTTGTGGCTTTACTCTGGTTTTAGCCACAACGAAAGGTGGCAACCCTATAAAGTTCATGAAATTCAGAGCATTCCTCCAATATCAGCATGAAAATTTGAGGATAACCCTGTAATATGTATCTAGGCCTCCTTAGAATGTTTTGGCATAAAACAGAGTTGAACAGCAGCATCAGTAAACTGTATATCACTTACAGCCACTCCACAAGTCATAAAAACTGTCTAATAAAGACTGAGG